>NC_138374.1:72634408-72657843 GCF_054177405.1 Leptonychotes weddellii | reverse complement strand
CTTTGGGTCTAAAATGAGTCTCTTGCAGACAGCATATCGATGGGTCTTGTTTTTTATTCAATCTGATAGCCTGTGTCTTTTGATTGGGGCAGTTAGCCCATTTACATTCATGGTAACTTTTGAAAGATATGAATTTAGTGTCATTGTATTGCCTGTAAGGTGACTGTTACTGTATATTGTCTGTGTTCCTTTCTGGTCTATGCTGCTTTTAGGCTCTCTCTTTGCTTAGAGGACCCCTTTCAATATTTCTTGTAGGGCTGGTTTTGTGTTTGCAAATTCTTTTAGTTTTTGTTTGTCCTGGAAGCTTTTTATCTCTCCTTCTATTTTCAATGACAACCTAGCTGGATATAGTATTCTTGGCTGTTTTTCTCGTTTAGTGCTCTGAATATATCATGCCAGTCCTTTCTGGCCTGCCATGTCTCTGTGGATAGGTCTGTTCCCAGTCTAATGTTTCTACCATTGTAGGTTACAGACCTCTTGTCCCAAGCTGCTTTCAGGATTTTCTCTTTGTCTTTGAGACTTGTATGTTTTAGTATTCGATGTCGGGGTGTTGACCTATTTTTATTGATTCTGAGGGGTGTTCTCTGTGCCTCCTGGATTTTGATGCCTGTTTCCTTCCCCAAATTAGGGAAGTTCTCTGCTATAATTTGCTCCAATATACCTTCTGCCCCTCTCTCTCTTTCTTCTTCTTCTGGGATCCCAGAAGAAGAATATTATTTCATCTTATGGTATCACTTATCTCTCAAATTCTGTCCTCGTGATCCAGTAGTTGTTTATCTCTCTTTTTCTCAGCTTCTTTATTTTCCATCATTTGGTCTTCTATATCACTAATTCTCGCTTCAGCCTCATTTATCCTAGCAGTTAGAGCCTCCATTTTTTATTGCACTTCATTAATAGCCTTTTTGATTTCCACTTGGTTAGATTTTAACTCTTTTATTTCTTCAGAAAGCATTTATCTAGTATCTTCCATGCTTTTTCCAAGCCCACCTAGTATCCTTATAATCGTCATTCTAATTCTAGTTCCAACATCTTACTAATGTCCGTTTTGATTATGTCCCTGGCAGTCGGTACTGCCTCTTGTTCTTTTTTTTTTTTTTTTTGAGGTGAGTTTTTCTGTCTTGTCATTTTGTGCAGAGTAGAACAGATTAATGAGAAAACCGAATGCTAACAGGGTAACAACGACCCCAGAAAAATATACACTGAACAAGTCAGAAGAGACCTGAAACAGGGGGAAAAGAAAGGGAAAGAAAGAAAAAAAAGGAAAAAAAAAAAAAAGAATATGATCAAATATGATCAGGCTGGTGAATAAATCAGTGCCACAGACTAGATTTTGGGTGTATTTTGGTCTATTAGAAGAAAGTGCCACCCCAAAACTTGAAAGAAAGAAAAACTTATATATGTACAAAAATAAGGGTAAATATGATGAAAGGATGGAATATGACTGTAAAGATGAAAATTATAAAAGATTTTATAAAAGGAATTGATAAGAAGCTGGTTGAAAAAAGAAAGAAATTTAAAAAAATAAAAAGGGAGAGAATGTGATCAGGCAGGAGACTAGAACAAAGCCATACACTAGAGATTTAGGGTATATTTTGGTATGGTAGAAGAAACTGTATCCCAAAATTTTAGAGAGAGAACAACTTATATATATACCAAAAATAAGGTTAACTAAAATGAAGGGATAGAATATGACTCTAAAAATGAAAAATAAAAAAGATTTTTAAAAAAGGGATTGATAAAATGTTGTTTGAAAAGGGGAAGCAGAAAAATTCAAAAAAAATATAGAAAAATAAAAATAAAAAAATTAACTTTGAAAGACTAAAGAATCATGGTAAAAAAGCCATTAATTCTATGTGCAGTATTCCCCTAGCGCTGGAGTTCTGCCGTTCTCATTGATTGGTAAACTTGGTCTTGGCTGGCTGTTCTCGCTGATCTTCTGGGGGAGGGGCCTGTTGCCGTGGTTCCCAAATGTCTTTGCGGGAGGTGGAATAGCCTCGCCTTTGCCAGTCCGGGCTAAGTAATCTGCTCGGGTTTGCTCTTGAGAGCTTTTGTTCCCTGCAAGCTCTCCATACAGCTTTGGAGGATGAGAGTGAAAATGGCGGCCTCCCAATCTCTGCCCCAGAGGAGCCGAGAACTTGGGGCCCCACTCCTCAGTGAGCCAACAGAGAAAGCAGTCAGTCACTCCCGTCTCCCTGACTCTGGCCACACTCTGTGGTCAGCTGGCCTGTGACCAATCATTTCTATCTCTGGCACCCGACCCCATGTGGAGTCTCCAAACCCAGCAGATGGCTGCGGTGCACTCCCGTGCCACTCCTCCCAGGGGAAGAAGGGGAGTCTCTCCGGATCTGCTGCTTGTTGGGTCCCTGCTGGAGGAGCAGTGGCCTGACTGTGCTGCGGATCACAGTTTATGGCAACCCCAAGCTGAGAGCCCACTCCTCAGCTCCATCTCTGCAGCTGGCTTCCCCGCTCCGATACCTGGGAGCTCTGCCACACTCAGGCACCCCCCGTCTTTCTGTGACCCCGAGGGTCCTGAGACCACACTGTCCCAGTGAAGGTTCCACCCCCCCCTGCTTAGCCACTGGAGCGATGTCCCTCAGCAGAGCAGACTTCTCAAATTTCCAATTTTGTACTCCTGGGCTCTATCACTGGCTGGTAGCAGCTGACAGACGCTCCCTCCCCCCGCCGTCTATCTTCCTGAATATCGCCTCTGATTCACTTCTCCACACGTCCTACCTTTTAGAAAGTGGTCGCTTTTCTGTTCATAGAGTTGCTGCTATCTTTTCTTTAATCTCCTGTTGAGTTTGTAGGTGTTCAGAATGGTTTGATCCCTATCCAGCTGAATTCCTGGGATCAGACGAAATCCAGGTCTCCACTCCTCCGCCATCTTGCTCCTCCCCCAGAGTTTGATAAGTTCTTCATAGATCTTGGATACTAGCCCTTTACTTGATATGTCATTTGCAAATATCTTCTCCCATTCTGTAGGTTGTCTTTTAGTTTTGTTGGCTGTTTTCTTTGCTGTGCAGATGCTCTTTATCTTGATGATGTCCCAATAGCTCATTTTTGCTTTTGTTTCCCTTGCCTTTGGAGATGTGTCTAGCAAGGAGTTGCTGCAGCTGAGGTTGAAGAGGTCACTCCCTGTGTTCTCCTCTAGGATTTTGATGGATTCCTATCTCACACTGAGGTCTTTCATCCATTTTGAGTTTATCTTTGTGTGTGGTGTAAGGAAATGATCCAGTTTCATTCTTCTACATGTTGCTAATTTTCCTAGCACCACTTATTGGAGAGACTGTCTTTTTTCCATTGGACATTCTTTCCTGCTTTGTCGAAGATTAGTTGACCATAGAGTTGAGGGTCCATATATGGGTTCTCTATTCTGTCCCATTGATCTATGTATATGTTTTTGTGCCAATACCATGTTGTCTGGGTGATCACAGCTTTGTAATATAGCTTGAAGTCCGGCATTGTGATGGCTTTCTTTTTTGGTTTTAGTTTTCTTTTTCAACATTCCTCTGGCTATTCGGGGTCTTTTCTGGTTCCATACAAATTTTAGGATTATTTGTTCCAGTTCTGTGAAAAATGTTGATGGCATTTTGATAAGGATTACACTGAATATGTAGATTGCTCTAGGTAGCATAGACATTTTAACAATATTTATTCTACCAACCCACGAGCATGGAATGTTTTTCCATTTCTTTGTGTCTTCTTCAATTTCCTTCCTAAGTGTTCTGAAATAAATTCCCTCTAATTAAGGAAAATGCTTCTCATTTAAAATGTCATCAATTTAATATTATGGAAAAGATTTTTATTTTAAGACTTTATTTATTTGAGAGAGAGCATGCATGCATGTGAGCAGGGGGAGGGGCAGACAGAGAGGGAGAGAGAGAATCCTAAGCAGACCTACATGGCACTGGATCTCACAACCCTGAAATCATGACCTGAGTGGTAATCAAGAGTCAGATGCTTAACCAACTGAACCACCCAGGCGCCCCTCTTATAGAAAACTTTTAAAAACTGAGAGAAGAAATTAAGAAATCACTCATAGATCTCTAACTAGAAATAACGAATTGAAATATCTTTATGTATTTTGTTTCAATTTTTTTTTTCTGCAGAACTTGACTGTTGTCATTTATAGAGTTGTAATCCTAGGGCAGCTATGATTTAGTATCCTGATTTTTAACTTAATATTACAGCATAAGTATATAGTTTTATTTTTAAAAACTTCCTAAGCAATATTTTCATGGACAAATAATAGTTCATAACATGGACACACATGATAAAATACCTATTTACCAATCTACACATTGCAGAGACCAACACACATACACACGCAGACATACTGATTAAGGAGGGGTGTAGCACCCATGTACAAAAACATTTGTATTTATACTCTCTATTACAGATTAAACATATGGAATTTCTTTTCAAAATAAAATACCCAGGACTATAATCTTGGCTTTGAAATTGGAACCATATGTCATTTGCAAATCATCTTTATTTAGAAAGCAATCCTGGCCCAGCAACATTTTTTGAAACACAGAAAAAAAGCATCCTGCTAATATTCTAAGTGTCCTCAAATAGTAAAGCCAACCATTATGCTTAACTAAAGAGTTGAAGAAAATGTGGAATTTTCAAGCCATGTTAAATTCCAAGTGGCTGTCTCTGTCTGTGTATCCCTGCACTGATGAATGAATAATTTAAGAATCTTGGTAAGCTTAATTGATGGCATTACAGAATTTATCATTCCTGGTGCAAGCATCAACTAATTAGTGTTGCGTTTTTCCCTTTCACAGATATTCTGCAGGAATACCTGCCATCTGTGTGGACCCTCATCAAAGAGGCATTTGGAAAAGTATTAGTACAGGTATCATATGCCTTTTTAAATATTTACTCAGGTCCCACAACATTTTTTGACTATTAAAGGGTAAGATTTTCTCTGTTCTCTTCAGAAAGGCATTATAACACAATGTTTTAAAAACTTCAACAACCGATGAGCAGAAACCATAAAATATTATTTATCAGTTATAACAAATATGGGAGACCAGAGGACAAACATTGAATTCTGTTTATAAACAAACTCACAATTCATGTGTGAGTCATATTTCAGCACTGTAAAATAAAAAAGCCAATTTCACATATACACTAGACATAATTCTGGAATAAATGAAGATGACCCTAATGAGCAAAAGTCTGTCATTCAGTGTATTTTTACAGCAAAACTTTCTGCATGCTCAGGCAGTAAGTATTAGGCAACTTTCCTATTCCTTGGGATGTGAAGTCCAGTTTTACAGTCTTGAAAACATTTAGAGGGGGGTGGATGAAATGGTATTAGCTGAGCACACAGAGGTAGAGGGAGAGCAAATGGAAATTCCCTTTTATGCTTAATGCTGGTAGTTCGAACATGCTTGCAAGGGAGAGGTGAAAAGAAAGGAAAGAGGAGAGAAAATAAGGATGAAGGAAGGAGACAAGTCTGGATTTAGGAAAGGAGGAAGAAAGCAAGACAGGAAAGAAGAGAGGGAGGGAGGGAGAAATGCTACTTTCACATCAAGAATGGTATTCACAGAAATTTTCCTTCAAAAGTATCAGTTAAAAGGCTATGCTTCCTATTCTAGGAAATTTTTCTGTTTTAGAACATTATGGTGACAGTAACTCAATGGGTAATAATTTCAGTTATTAAGTTGCTTTCATTATTAAACCAAAACATCCTTTTGAAGGGAGCTGATTACTCAGTGGTATGTCTAAAAAGTGTATAATTTTGTTCTTTGGTTGTGATATGATGAGACTTCATCTAGAGAGAAACGGCCTATTATATTATTAGAAAAGCAGTCCAAATGCCAGAGATGAGCTTTATCATGTTGCTAAAAAGGGACAGCATTTACATTTCACTTTAGAGTTTACAAAGCATTTTCTATATTAATAAATTACATATGTATTAAATAATACATATTAATTGATTTAGTCCTCATGATTTTTTCTTCTCTATTCCACTAAATGGATTAGGGATCTTGTATAAAAGTGCTTAGAACAGATTTTTTTTTTTTCAAATTGAAAATAGGGTGGGAAGAAATCTCAAAACTTATTTATAACCATTTTTTCTTGATTATATCTTTAAGATGGTATCCTACTCTGAACAGTTAAAGATTATAAGTAAAAATGAGCCAAAAGTAGTATCTTAAACCAGAAACTACTGCAAATACTTCAACAGTGCTAAGCAAAATGTTTGTCAAGCATTATCTGAACTCTTGACAAAACTCTCTTAATTTGACAGGCATATATAATTATAACACATTAGGCTTTCTTAACCTGAATCTTGGCTAAATCCTTAAAAATATATTTATTAAAAGAAAATACAAGATTAGTGTTTCAAATTAGTTGGGACATTTTTTAGTTAGCTCCAAGATATTAGAGGCTTCCTTCATTACTTTGGTACATTTATTGAGAAAATCTGTTCATTCACTTTGTGGCTTCAAATAAAGGCTCTTTGTTACTTTTGTTTGATTGTTTTATTTATAATGACTACAGTCATAATTATCAGTGGTTTATCTTATCAAGTACCATATGAATACATATTTCATTAGAGGGAAAAGGAGCCCCAAGTACAATAAAACCAGCCAACATTCATATCCTTCCAAATATCCACCCATCCACCCTTCATCTATTCAGACACTCTTACATGTTTGTACAATGCCTACTATCTATAAGGAATAACTCAAGCTACTGTGGATTATGCAAAAAGAGTTAGATACACCCTTAAGAAATTTATAGCTTCATATTAGAGATAAGAAACAATTATAATACAAGGTAGGAGGGGAAGAGTGGTTGAATGCTTTCAGAAGGAAGCTGACGGGTGCCTGAAGGCACAGTCAATTGAGCATTAGACTCTTGGTTTCAGCTCAGGTCAGGATCTCAGGGTTGTGAGATCGAGCCCTGCTTTGGGCTCCATACTTAGCATAGCATCTGCTTGAGCTTCTCTCTTCCTCTCCCTCTGCTCCTAACCCCCCGCTCGTGCTCTTTCTCTCCCTCAAATAAATAAGTAAATCTTAAAAAAAAAAAAAAGGCATGCTATAGTATCTATTAAAAGAATATTATCTATTTAAAAATTACATAGGATAGTAATTTCAAAGAAAGCAGTTACACTTTTATGAGTGAACAGTTTCCTTATCAGTTATTTTTTGTTCTGCACATATGTTTATATTTGCAGGAGAAAATTACACACACTGAAGTGTTAGACATTCGTCTCTGTCTTTCCTTTGTAACCATAATCCATTACCTATCATGGGGATTATTCATTAAGGAAAACTGATTACAAATAATACACATTGAATTTAAACCATTTCCTGATTATCATTATATGCTTTAAAAGAATCAAAAGTTGTAAGTGATGATCCAGGTGCCAAAAAAATCAGAAGTTACCAAAGAAATCTAAAGGTAAGAACTGATTTCAGGAACTATTCCAATTCATTTACTATGATTTTTGAGAAACAAAAATCCAGGTAGTATTAACCACATTTTCGTGTCTCATATGTCTGTACAGTTAGTCTTCTCCAGGGTAGAGTCTTGTTGAGTTGACTAGGCTTCTTATCTATCAGTCAACTGACATAGTCTAACTTTGAATTTTAAGATTTACTTTTTTTTTTTTTCTTATCTGATCCTAACAGTAAGATGTTGAAATTTTGAAAGGCACTAAAAACTCAAAGGAATAAAAAATTACTTGTAATCTACAGCCTGAGCTAAGCATTCATATTTTGGTACATATGCTTCCAGGCATTTTAAATTCTATTTCAGAGTTAGAACTATACTGTTTTAGCCCTTATTTGACTTTGGGCTATGTTTGTGCTTATAAAATAACCAACTTAATGGTTAATAATAACCACCCAATAGTGTAGGAACATCCTTGATTATGTAGAAACAAACTATATGAACTAAATTTCTCAATCTCATTTATTTGCTTATTTAATGATTTTACTGTTGAAACATTTACAGTAGTTTCTGATTTAAGTTTCTATTTTTTACTCTTTTAGACTTTTTTATTTTTTAAAGATTTTATTTATTCATTTGAGACACAGAGATACAGAGAGAGAGAGCGCATGAGCAGGGGGAGAGGCAGAGGGAGAGGGAGAAGCAGGCTCCCCGCTGAGCCAGGAGCCCAATGTGGGGCTTGATCCCTGGAAGCTGGGATCATGACCTGAGCCAAAGGCAGACGCCCAACCATCTGAGCCACCCAGGCACCCCTCTTTAGGACTTTTAATCTTTAACTTTAAGAATATGTTCCACCCTCATAAAGAATGTAATAAAAGAAAAACTGTGTTTTAAAAGATGTATCTTGACATATTTCCCCCAAAACATCGTGAGTTTGTAAATATTCTATCTTAATGAGTTATACACAAGATTCGTACATGTATTTTATCTTTATTTAAGCATGACTGAATTCAGGAATCTTTTGTAGAGCAGCACTTCTCAAAGTATGATTGCTTAACTCTTACTGTGAAGAGATTAGTAGAGAAGTTTGGAAATTTTTCTAAATTTAGAAAATTTTATAGCAATTTGACATTACTGAGACATCCAAGGGCAAGATCAGTTGACTCACATTTTTTGAACTGGGCATAGACCTGTTTAATTGTTGCCAAATCTATGAGGTGAGAAACATTTGGTACAAACTGCATATAAGCCATACAGAGAAGGGTAATGTTAAATGTGTAATATTTTAAGATTAGTTTGCCAACTGTAGCCCCAAATGTACAAATTCCACAATGTATTTCATTCACTGAAAGATAATTTACAGGATAAACGGACAGAACTGAGTATTAATGAGCAATTAATGAAAATAGAACATCACTTCTTCCATTTTAGGGAAAAAATAAAAATGAATATCCTGAGTATGTTGAAATTGTCTTAAAAACAATTTCTTCCATTTCCAACAAGGCATCTCTTTGAGACTTGTTTCTCTACTCTGAGTGTATTAAACAAAACACAAAACAGTTTGGATACACATCATTCCCTGCAAATGGTGTTTCCATCAATCCAATCTAGATTAGAAAAGTTAACAAGGAGGAAACAGGAACATGCAGCATATTAAAGATAAATATTGACACACACACTGTTCTTTAAAAGTATCCCTATTGCAGTCAGAGCAGAGAACTGCTGTCACTCATCAATTTGGGTTTTGTTATGACTGCAAATAACTATAATAACCATTCTCCACCTTATTGCTTATACACACACTTTCATGACAATGTGATCAACTTTTGTAATTCTTTTCCTTTTATCCAATATTAGGTTTGTTCTGATATTTTTATTGAAACATAATTTTATGTATGTTCAATCTAATAGTTTTTAAAAGTGGGCATTCATCTTTTTCCATTTTATTTTTCTAGTCATCCACTGAGATTTTATCTTACAAAAGCATCTGTTTGGGATAGATTGGAAATTCAAATGGAACTGGTCCTGAGCATAGATCCTTGGAGAAGCACTGTCTTAGAACACTCACCTCTCTCACACCCTCTCTTATATACCCCTTTCTGAATTCCACCTGATACCTTTTTAGAGGTACCTTTTTGTCTTTTTAGAGGATTTACTGCACACTTCTGGATTTAGTAGATTTTTGGTGGGTCTCCTTCACTAGGTGCTGAGCTCTTCAATGTTTAGGTTTTTTGCTGTTGTTGTTTTGTTTTGTTTTTTAAACCATGTATCCCTGGCTCTAGTAAAGCCCCTGTGCAGAATATCCTCAATAAATGCATATTGAAGAAATTAATGAACTAGTTGTTTTATCCAATTTCTGTAACACTTTAAGGGATCCCTAGTCCTGGAATTTAATCCTCTTATATGTAATGATTTTTCCCCCTGAAATAGAGAAATACATTAAATTCTATATATTTTCAGAGGGAAGTTAGTATGAATATCATCTTAAATAATTTATAGCTACAAATAATAAATATTAATATACTAACACAACTGCAATGTAAAATATTTATAAAAACCACAGTTGCATAAATAATAGAATGCACGGCAGCATAACAGGGAGAAATCACTGACTATGCCAATTCCAACATCCTGTAATTGGCTGAGAACTCTATTGTACGTGGGAGTAAACAAAGTCAAAATGCACACATACTCTGGGCACCTGCTGGGTGACTCCAGAGAGTGTGGAAAGCAGACTGGGAAATGGGAATGCACTTCCCTGGAACATGAAGCCCTCTCTCCCACAGGCCCAGAGTCATATCTCAGATGGTGTCACTAATGTGGGAGAGCCTCTGTTAGCCTCTGCATGGTAAGGTTTTCCAGAAGAGAAAACCCTACTTACTCTTTCCAGGACTTACTCTAGAGATCAGGGGTCAGCAAACTTAAGCCTGTAGACCCAATCTGGCCCACTGCTTGTCTTGTAAATAAAGTTTTACTGAAACACGGCCACACTCACTCCTTCATATATTGTTTTTGGCTGCTTTTACATATAACAGCAGAGTTGGCTAGTTGTAATGGGAAGAGTATGGCCTGAGCAGCTGAAAATATTTGCTACATGCCCTTTACAGGAAAAGTTTACATAACCCTGTTCTAGATCAACTTTTTTCCCTCACCCAACGGGCCCCCCCCATATAAAATCCAACACTAAATCCTGTAATTCTACCTTAAATAATCTGATTCTCTATTTCCCTTTGGTTCCAGTTACCATTATCTCTTTTGAGAATTACTATAATGGCCCTTTTCCTTACATACTAGGCAGGATCATCTTTTAAACACATAATTTAATCATCTTATATGTAATGATCAGGTCTCTCTCCTCTGACCTCTCTGCCTGATCTCTCCTACTATACTCCCTCTGATCTTAGAATATGTTGAGCTTGCCTCTACCCCAGGGCCTTTGTCTTCTGCCTGGATCATTCTTTTTCTAGATTTTGTGTGGTTTTCTTTTTTTAAAATTTATTTTTTATTTTTTAAAAAACATTTCATTTATTTATTTGACAGAGAGGCAGACACAGTGAGAGAAGGAACACAAGCAGGGGCAGTGGGAGAGGGAGAAGCAGGCTTCCTGCTGAGCAGGGAGCCCAATGTGGGGCTCAATCTCAGGACCCTGGGATCATGACCTGAGCCAAAGGCAGAGGCTTAACGACTGAGCCACCCAGGTGCCCCACTTTCTTTTTTTAAAAAAACGATTTTATTTATTTTGGAGAGAGAGAGGGAGAGAGAGCGTGTGTGAGAAGGGGGAGGAGCAGAGGGAGAGGGAGATAATTTCCAGCAGACTCTGCACTGAGCATGGAGCCTGATGCAGGAATTGATCTCACAACCCTGAGATCATGACCTGAGCTGAAATCAAGAGTTGGATGCTTAACCGACGAGTCACCCAGCCGCCCCTTGTGTGGCTTTCTCTTAATGCTATTCAGATCTCAGCTCAAGTGTGTCCTCTTCAGACAGGTCTTCTCTGACCAATCAAAAGAAAATAAACACTCTAAACCCTCACTGCCATTACTGAGTCACTTTAACCCACTTTATTTTAATCCCAGAGTTTATCATTTGCTAAAATTTTATTTAAATATCTGCTGTCTTTCTCACACTAGAATTAAGTCTCATGAGATCGAGAATCTAGTATATCTTATTTATCGGTAACTCTTGAGGAACTAGGATATTGCCTGTTGTATAACAGAAATTTGAAATGAATTAGTGAATAGATGGATGGACTCATCCATCTGTTCATCCATCCATCCATCCATCCATCCATCCATCCATCCATCCATCCATTGTGTGTGACAGGAAGACAGGCAAACAGTTAAGGCTTTTGAAACCAAGTTTTATTTAAAATTCATGGTTTATGAGTTGAAAGTCTTGTACCTGTCTAGCCCTTTGCACATCTACCTATATGAATAATGCATTTTTAGGACAAAGGTTTAGTTAAAATGAAATCCTTGTCTAAATTTTGGTTCCTGATGAAGATACACATTAGAATAAATATGAGTGAGGTAGTTTGAAACACTTAGCAATTTATCATTGAATTACATCTAGAACATTAAATGAGGGTAATTATTTTAGACTATAATGGAATTTATGTCCATGAATTCCAATCGCCATTAAAGTGAAAGAAAAAAAAAAGGACTGAAAAATGTAGCACAAATTTCATTGTCAGTTAAAAACAGGACAAATTAGAATCAAATCTCATGTGATAGTTTAGCCTTTTAGGTTAGAGAGGAAAATGTGCTTCCAAGAATAAGGCAAATTGCCCTAAATTTAAGGCAAATTGCCCTAAAATGCCAAATTCATAGGTTTCATTTTCCTTAAAACAATCTCCCAACTATACTTAAAGCAGACAGTTCATGCAATGGACAGATTTCTTATTGCTCACCAATTATTTTAAGTATGTGTTAGAAACTCCCCTTTCCTGACTATATAAAATACATACCAACAAAAGTGGACATAATGTGTTATTCTTTCTGCCATTGATCTTCTGGGCCAAAATATCACTGCTTTGACATGAGAGCCAATGATGATTTCTCATATATATTTGATAATTTCACGAAAACAATCCATTTTCCCCAATGAAAATGAAATATGAATAACCAAATAATTTAACTTTTCTCATAATGCTGTAGATTCTCAATTCTAAGACCATTTTGAGCTCCATTTTCTCAATTAGGATACACAAACAAATGTTCATTTCTTTTCCAGGTTTTCCTATTCTCAAAGTAGAATCTATGGCAACAGTAGACATTTTATCTATTAAATATTTTCAAACTTATCCCCTTAGAAATTATTTACAATTTATAAATCCATATAATTGACAAAATTTTTTTTATTATGTTCAGTTAGCCACTGTATAGTACATCATTAGTTTCTGATGTAGTTAGTTGATGATGTTCAATGATTTATTAGTTACATATAACACCCAGTGCACATCACAACAGGTGCCCTCCTTATTCTCAAAACTGTCTAAAACTAAATAAACCACATTAAAAACAATAAAAATCCATAGCTGATATATTTTAGTCTATGTAGATGTATCAATTATGTCAGAATACTGGTTAAAACAATTTGCTCTTTTGTAATGGACTATTTAAAAACTTCCTCTAAAAAACTTAGGAAAATGACCTGGGAACACAAAATGCAAGAAAGTCATTGAGCTGTTTTTAAGCAAATTGAAAATGAAATGCTAATATGGCACAATAAAGCTATCTCAAAGTATCTTTACAGTATGCTTATGTTATTTCTGCCTTGAAAGTTTTTGAAACAAAGACAGCATTAGTCCCTAGCTTCACATTTTTACAAAAATCAGTGTGTCAGCAGGCTTTTTATTTCTGCTCATATTAGATGACTGGGAAGAAAACGAACACCTAATAAGAAAAAATTCATTTAGAAGCTAAGAGATAAATAGATCATTCAGTGTCACAAATTCATGCTTGTAAAATCTAGTAATCACAAAGATATCAAACAAAACATGAAAACAATAACTAGCATGTGTTAGGAGTTGTACAAACCCAATGTATTTTATAGGAGTTTCCCTCTTTAACAGATAAGGCAACTGAGGCTAAGACACATAAGTAATTTAGCCAAGGTCGCAGGGCCGGTTAGTGTCAACACTGGGGTTTGCATGGGGGCAACGTGACTCTAACACTCATAATCCCAACCGTTACTCACACTGTGTTTCTCTCTCAGTACAGAAAGCTGAAGCCAGCTGGTTGTTAGCTGGGGCTAGGATTTGCTAGCACATATCTGCTATTTCTGACATCCTTCCTTCACGGTCAATCCAATTCTTTAAAAGAAATAGTTCTTATTTTTTTAAGATTTATTTATTTTATGTATTTGAGAGAGAGAGAAAGAGAGAGAACCAGCAGGAGGGACTGAGTTAGAGGAGAATCTCAAGCAGACTTCATGCTGAGTGTGGAGCCTGACGTGGGGCTCCATCTCACGACTCTGAGATCATGACCTGAGCTGAAAACAGCAGTTGGAAGCTTAACCGACTGTGCCACCCAGGTGCCCCAGAAATATTTTTTTATTTTAACAGATCATCTTACTTCTTCTATTGCACGTCATCTATAGCAGTTCCAATTAGAAAGCAGAGGAGTCAGCCAGGGCTACCATAACAAACCACTATGGACAGGTGACTTAAGCAACAGAAAACTACTTTTTCACAGTTTTGTGGGGCTGGAGGTCCAAGATCGAGGTGCCAAGAGGGGTAGTTTCTGGTGAAGCCTTTCTTCCTGACCTACAGATGGGCGCTTCTCACTGTGTCCTCGGGAGCCTTCCCTGCGTGTGCACCCTGCTACTCTCTGCCTCTTACCATGGGGACACCAGTCTTCTGAGATGAGAGCCCCACCCTTGGACCTCGGTCAACCTCCATTATCTGGTAAAGGCTCCCTCTCCAAATGCAGTCACACTGGGGGTGAGGATCTGGGGAAGACAACTCATGAAGAACTATTCATGAAGTTCATGAAGAACTATTAAGGGTAATTTAGAAGATACATTTTATGTGTCTGGGCTATTTAAGAACAGTTTCATTTGTAATTTTTGAGAGGTTCATTAAACATTAATTTCTTGGTTTCCATTTCTTTCCCTGGACCTGAAGTATGGTGACATTATCATCGTATTTCTCCCCCAGATAAGTGCCCCAGCATCTTCCTAAAGCAACCTCCCCTTTGATTACCCCTGACCACAAACTCTCATTTCTCTCCTCCAGAGACTTTGGCTCTACGAATCACAACATTTCTTATCACTTCACTGTCCTCCTTGAGACCTTTCCTGCCTTTTAGCCTATGAACAGGATGGTCTCCCCAATCCTAACACACAACACTGACCTTTGTGACCAAATGGCTAGCTCAAATGACCTGCTTTTCCTGTCTCTCAGTGCCATTTTCCATGGAGTTCTCAGCCTGTGTCCACCTGCCGTTCTGGTCCCATTCTTCTTTCACTCTTATTACAGTTCCCCCCTCAAGACCATCACTAATCCGCTAACTGGGAATCCCAGCGGTCTCCTTCCAGTCCCACGCTCAGTGACCCGCCTGAGATCCATGGTCCTGCTGACTGCCAGCTCCCGGCATAGCCTTGAAGTAGGATCCCTGACAACACACCAAAATGCTCTGTGCTTTTCCCTGATGTTTCATTCTGGATCCCCCTCTTCCTCCTCCTCCGCCATGCTATGTCTCAGCACGTGCCACACACACTTCTCCCTCTGCCATCCCTTAAAGAGAAGCAGTCACCCGAGCTGCGTCCTCTGCCCTCTCTTCCCGTGCAACAGATTGACTTATTTTTCTGAAGTAGTTACTGCTTACAGGTTCAGTCTTGGTTTTCTGCTGCATCATCTCATGGAAACCTCACCATGACTCAGTGAGGGAAGTATCATGATCCCTAATTTATAGAAGGTTTACAGCAGGTTTCACAAGCTCAGTACTTCTGACATTTGGGATCAGATCATTCTCCACTGTAGGGCATGTCCTGGGCACTGCAGGATACTTAGCAGCATCCCTCTCCTCTGTCCAATGGATCCCCTCAGAAAGCCCACTGTGACAATTACCAGATGTCTCCATACATCGTCAGGGTCTCCTGGTTGGGAGCAAGAGGCAAGGGATAAGGCTTAGGGGATTACGTAACCTGCCTGAGACCACAGAGTTAGAAGCAGTCGATCTGGGATTCAATAGTGTGATTGGCACTGGACCCTAGCTCTTACACAACACTCTCATTACACTCTCCCTAAGCCCTCCCAGAAAATATCATTTACTCTGAAGACTCCAGCTGGCATCCCAAAGCCAGTTAGGATCCCAGGCTGATGGCTGCCAAATGTGCATCGCTATCCTTGAATGCTCCAGATGCACGCTGGGATGCATCCCTGTGCTCAGTGTCACCTGCCTCTCTCACCAGCACCTCAAACTCAACTCAGTCATCACTGCATGAACCACCTTACATCCAGACTCACTGCTGTCTAAACTGTCTCCCTTAATGCAATTATCTTTCAATCAGCATTGCAGGCCAGACATCTCGGGGTTGCATGTGACTCTTCACTTTTACCCAAGCTCATCAAGTCTATACTTGTGATCTCCCCTGACTTTGTTCCTCCTTGTCATCTTTACTACCACTGCCTCATTCGGGTGATCGACATTCTGCCTTATCTAGGAAGCACCACACTTGGTTTCTCTGCCTCAACTTCTCCCCATCTACTCTTCCAAAAAGACTCTATTGATGAAATCTAGCTTGCTGGTGGACCCTTGATTTGTTAGCATAAAAGCCACAGCATAAAAAGGGTGTAATAGACAGATTTGCTGTGTGGCTCTGAGAAAGTCACTGAGCCACTGTGATCCTTGGTTTCCTTTTCTGGATTTTATGTCCTCTTTCCCCATAGGGATGTTGTGAGGTTGGACTGAGATGAAATAGTAAAACAAAGGCATCGTATTGAGATGCTCAGAAGTTCATATATTAACTTCTCTGGATTCTTGTCCTCCTTCCTCACCGATGACCACAACCTGCATCATCTCTGAATGGGGGCCTTCTCATGTCATGATTTTTGGCTTCTATATTATTTGGTCACCTGGATGATTCCACTTTTCCCTGTCTACTCTTGCTTTCCAGGTGGCTTGTTAGCCTTTACTATTTACTCCTGACCTTTCAGAAAAAGGTTATTTGAGTCCTTCTCCCTCTCAAGATTTTCTGAAGCCTTTTAAATATGTTTATTCTTCTCCAGGATGAGAAAGCAGTTGCAAAAATGAAAAAAAAATAACTAGGCTCCATGTATCAATTACAAAAGAAGAATAAATGTCAAACTGACTCTTCTTGGATGCTGATATATTTCATGCCCTGGGCTGATTTGCCCCATCATGTCATTTAAGACTGTTTCAACCAAGATGTCAAGCTGGCCAGAGCGCAGTGCAACAGATGTTCTCCCACATCACTGCTGGGGAGTGAGCTGGAGAATGGTTCTACACAGCAATGTTCAAATATGCACACCCTGTGAACCAGTGATTCCACCACTGAGGAACTCCTCAAGGAAATACATCTAAAGAGGGACAGAGGTATATGCAAAGAATTCTTCCAAAAATTAAAAACTGAAATGAGTTTACATGGTCAAGCCCATTTACAAAACTAAGAAGAGAAACTTGAATCATGCTCACGAGATGCTTTTATTAACCTGGTAAATTGAGAACGGTCTACACGGTAAGGTAATGTGATGTCATGTGCTTTGAAAGCAGAACCAGGTTCCTACACTATTTCTCTAACTAATAGCTGTATGTTTTGTAAAATGATACTTTGGCTGTCTGGAGCCAAGTTTACCTTTATAACAGAGAAGGAAAAGCATTCTTTGTATGTTTGCTCTGAGAGAAATCACGTGTATATGTATGTATCTATCATCAATCTATCAGTCTCAACTAGCTTTGTGATTGGCACCTATATAAATAAAGGACAGTGTAAATTTGTCTATCTACATATCTATCTCTCGTGTGTATTTATGTATGCTGTCCTTGTACGTGGACAAAATAGAGAACAGACTTAGGCAGTGTGATCTCACTAAGGAAATAAACTAAAATATTAACAGTAGTGACCTTTGAATGACAGGATTATATTTATAGTTTTCTGTGCTTTCCAATTTTCTCAATGAGCAGTTATTATGCTTATAATCACCTGACACTGACTCTAAAAATGTAAAAACAAAACAAAGAGGAGAGAAAGTAATGCAGCATAAATAAATAAAAGTTCCCACTCAGTAAGATTTCAGTTTTCCCATCTAGATGACAATATACTACCTCCCATTTATCAGGGAGGATGACAACATCCTCACCAACAACCAAATCATGGTTTGCCTTTGCTAGCCTGGCTTCTGCTTTAATATTAGTTCCATTACATGACCGTGGCAGGGACGTGTACAATATAACCATCAAACCCTGTCCAAACCAGTATATTCTGAAAGGCCCTTCTTTAAGTAAAGCTTAGTCTGGGAACAAGATTTCACTGCTATTGTAGCTGATGCTAATCCAATTCATGTGTCTATGCTAAGAGTTTCAAAATGAGTACCAACTGCTAGACATATTGAGAAAAAAAAAAAAAAAAGGAAAATCTTAGCTCTTTCTGACCCAGCTGAGCCTATAATAGCTGTTTCACCAGGGAAGTGTGTTTCCTAAAGTAAGCAAAACCACTTACCTCTACAAAAAAATAAAAAAATCAAAGTGAATATTTAATGCAGAATTCAACTTTCAAACTTAATGATTACACTGTTGATTTTTAAACTGGTTAAGCTTCCGTCAGAAGTGGGTCTTGGCATCCTGCCCTTCCTGCTATACCTCTAGGTCCCCAGCAGCATTACGATCCCCTCCTCAAATAAACAGCCCAAACACCGCACAGAAGACCTTCAAAGAGAATTCCAAATATTGCCTTTTTAATTGAAGACATCAAGATTGATTTTTCAGATGTGGAAACAAAAGCATTCACAGACTTTGCTGAATTTTTTCTTGTTCAAACTTCTGTGTGCTGCTTCTCTCCTGCTTGGACCCTGACCTACACAGCTTTAAGCATCCCTTCATTCCAACAGATACTGCGCAAGGACTCAGTACACTTCCTGACATGGCACTGGGAACTGAGGAAGCAGCATGAACAACATCAACCTGGCTTCCGTCCTCCTCAAGTTTGTGGTTCATGAGTCAACACAGACAGAAAAGCATCATCAACATCTTACACAGCAAGAGGATGATGGTATTGTGAAAAATGACAGGAGAGCCCAACTTATTATGGAAGGCCGGAGAAATGGTTGAGTATAGGTTTGTATACTTTTAATGAAATCAATGGGCTGAAATGATCAAACTGTCATTTTAATTCAGTGATTCAACTATCTAGCCACAATGGGGTTTTGAGGCAGGGAGGTTGGCAGACCATTTGGAACTCAAAGATTTGACACAATAATCTTTTTTCTTAGAAGTAGTAGAATTCATTTCAGATTTAGTTCAATGAAAATATTTTTTTTGTTCAAGATTTTATTTATTTATTTGAGAGAGAGAGAGAGAGAGGGTGCACAAGAAGGGGAGAGAGGCAGAGGGAGAGGGAGAAGCAGACTCCCAGCTGAGCAGGGAGCGTGACACTGGACTCCATCCCAGGACCCTGAGATCATGACCTGAGCAGAAGGCAGATGCTTAATTTGCTCATCATCCATTTCCTCTTTTTCAGGTGGACTCATATCATTATACTGTTTGTTCATTTTTATGATTATGATCTTCTTGAACCAACTATCTCTTTTTATGCATTTCTATTTATCACAGCACTGACCCTAAGGCTTAACACAGACTGGATACTCACTATGTGGTTATTGAATTAATAAACGCATGAGTTTTCTATCTTGGTAATTTAAATCATATTGAGGTGAAAAAGCACTGAACCAGATATCATGAGAGCTGCATTGTAATCCCATCCCTGGCACTAAAGAACTTGGACACTCAGGGTACCTGGGTGGTTCAGTCATTTGAACATCCAACTCTTGATTTTGGCTCAGGTCACAATCTTGGGGTCCTGGGATCGAGTCCCACATCAGGCTCCGTGCTCAGTGTGGAGTCTGCTTCTCCTTTTCCCTTCTCCTGCTTGTGCTCTCATCCTCTCTCTCAAATAGATAAATAAATAAAATCTTAAAAAAATAAAAGAACTTAGAAAGTCCATATTCCCTCTGGAACTCACCTTTCTCATTTCTAAAGAATTTGGAAGAGAGGTTTTTCAAAGTTTCATTAAGTTCTAAAATTCTAAGATACAGCATTAGAAGACAAGAACATAAAAATATTAACTATCTTGATTCATTCTTTGTATTAAACAGTGTGACTTGAGTGCACCTGACACTCTTGGACCCAATTTTGTCACTTGTAAAAGAAAGTTGACCTATGACAGAGGTTAGCAAATTATGACACTTGGGCCAAATGGCGGAGTTCAGTCTTTGGACAGATGGTATTTACGATCTCATCCTTTACGGGAATTGTTTGTCAAGCCCCAGTCTGCAAGGTACCTCCTACTTCACCTTCTTAAATCTCTGCTATGACTTTCCAAATAACCCATGGACCATCTAAAAGTTTTTAAAAAGGTTTTTCAAACCAAAAATTTAGTGCATTTTGATTAATGGCCTACCCACATATTAATGACATTGGACTGCTTTTATTTTGAACAGAGTCAAAAGCTTTCGAAAGAGTACTGTTAGAACCACCATGGATTTGTCACTTTACAGACAAGAGCTGGAAGTGATCCATAATATAGATGTGAAAATAAGTAATAGAATATTTACATATTTGCCTTTGGAACTCCAACCACTAGATGTCTGAATGGCTGACATATAGCAGGTAACCAGTAATTTCTGGTTAGGTGGATGAAGCAAGAGACTGGGCCTTCTCAAAGACTTCTCCAGGGATGCTATGTATTGTCTCTGCAAGGACTTGCAGTAGGAGGAAGGTCTACCATTTTAAAGCATTGGGATAGGCACGCATGACAAACTGCTGTTCCCATCCCCTCTTTCCATTACTAAAACCACCATTACTAGATATACTTCTTTTCTAGTGGAAACGTGCTTATTTCATAGTCAGATCATGCTTGCTCAGGGCATGCTATCATTCAAGTCACATCACTGAACAAATATAATGTCTCTCTGTCTTCTACACTTCTGGATTTTATCTTTCCTGCTTAATATTTTTTTTTAATAAAGCATACCAATCAATAACAGCTCCACAGAAAAAGACAAGCCCAAATGATCGCAGCTGATATAATCCTAGTAAGGCATACTTGGTTTTGTGATCAGCCTGCAAACATCCTCACATCACCCCTAGATTTCATTCTGGAAAAGGAACCAAAATAAAGTCCACTTAGGCTGTAGGAAAGGCTGAGGCTGTGAAATATTTTAAGTTTATCACCTATCAGTTAACCAATGTGACTACAGGCATTGTGGCATGTGGTCCCTATGGTCCTATCGTGTGCACACAGAATGGCAAGTTATATAAGGAAGACACAGGAGACCTAAGGGGGAAAATACCCTGGGCGCATAGGCCTTTGTGAGACTGACCTGGCTGGTGGGGTCAGAAGTGTGCTGGAAAAATGTGAGTATGCTGAAAATATGAAATGTGCATTTCAGTGTCCATAAACAAAGCCTACTGGGACACAGGCATGCTCATTCATTTATGTGTTGTGTTTGGTTCATTTCTCGTGACTACAGCAGAGCTGTGTAGTTATAATCAAGAACACAGGGTCCACAAAGCATAAATATTTAGTAACTGCCCTTTTTAAAGAAAGTTTTCCAGGCCCTGGTTTAAGACATGTAGATCCGGCTTCACACAGCATACTCTACTCAGAAAATAAAACTCCTGTTCTTAACGCAACCCGCCAATTTTGTTGAGCAGTTTAGTGACCATTTGCTCTTCCTTGAGCCTGTATCTTGGTGAGTCTCAGCCCCCACACCAGTTGCTTATCAGAAACATCTAAAGCACCTCCCCATGAGAGAAGCTGGATAAATGCAATTTTCTCCATAAGTTTCCATCTCCTCTGGCATGAAGTCCTGATGTACAAGGCTTCCCAGGCTCTTGCCTGGCTGGCCAACTTTTTGATATACCTAGCCCAGGGCATGGATGAAGTGGATTTAGTATTTTTGTTTGTTTTTCCTTGACCTTGGAATGGAACTGACTAGCCATAGCAAAAGCAAGTGGAAAGGAACCAACCCACCAGAATCGAGAAAGCTGGGGAGAAATCTGGGTGGAGACCTGGATCAGAAGCAGGATCTTTGGAGACTGATGGAGGTATTGGCTAAAGAGCTGGAAACTAGTACTAGAAAGAGCTACAGGTGGAGGGTAGGGTGATCAGAACATAGGAGGTTTTGCTACCAGCACTGGTAAAGAAACAAACAAACACAAATTTAATATAGACAAAGAGTTGTCTCTGAGCTAGTCCTATATACTCAGTTTTCAGACCTGTATTGAATTTGTGTCTTGTTTATTTCAGGAGTCCATGTATCTGAGACAGGAAGCAGACATTCACTGTGAAATTTCTTAATGAATAAATGTAAAATTTCCTAAGCCTAATTCTAATCCCAATTTTGATACCTAAGCCCCCATTTGGGTACTGAGAAATAGTCTCAGTGTACCAGTTCCAGTGACTTTTTCTCAACATCCAATCTGTCTTGGTAACCTGTTTGCTTTCCTATGTTTGATGGATCTTGGGTCCGTCCTTAGACTTATGAGTTGCTTCCTAAGCACTAGCCCCATAGCTAGAGTCTTGCTACTCTTTTAAACACATGGCATAAATATGCCTATTACAAATGAGGCAATGAGAGCTCTAGGAGGTTAAAAATTTGAACCACATCTCCCCAGGTTCCCTGATCTATAGGGATACCTTGGCTTCTAAAAGTGCCATGTGCAATGTCCTATAATCTGATATTTGAGACTCCCTCCTAATCTCATCATTTTTATGCCCCAGCACACTGTACTTCCTCTAGGCTAGTTCTTGGTCTCCATCCCCCATTGTGTCTCAGGGACAAATGTCTTAAGCCATAACTGACTCCAAAGTATGACCAAATATCCCAAATTCAGTGATTTAATGTTAGCCATATGTGGTTTGTAAATTATTTTTTTTAATCTTTATCGAGTGACATTTTTAAAAATTTTTTATTGTTATGTTAATCAACATACATTACATCATTAGTTTTAGATGTAGTGTTCCATGATTCATTGTTTGCGTATGACACCCAGTGCTCCATGCAGAACATGCCCTCCCTAATACCCATCACCAGGCTAACCAATCCTCCCACCCGCCTCCCCTCTAGAACCCTCAGTTTGTTTTTCAGAGTCCATCATCTCTCATGGTTCATCTCCCCCTCCGATTTCCCCCTTCCTTCATTCTTCCCCTCCTGCTATCTTCTTTTTTTTTTCTTAACATATATTGCATTATTTGTTTCAGGGGTACAGATCTGAGATTCAACAGTCTTGCACAATTCACAGCACTTACTAGAGCACATACCCTCCCCAGTGTCTATAACCCAGTCAGCCCATCCCTCCCACTCACCCCCCACTCCAGCAACCCTCAGTTTGTTTACTGAGATTAAGAATTTCTCGTATCAGTGAGGTCATATGATACATGTCTTTCTCTGTTTGACTTATTTTGCTCAGCATAATACCCTCCAGTTCCATCCACGTTGTTGCAAATGGCAAGATCTCATTCCTTTTGATGGCTGCATAATATTCCATTATATATATATACCACGTCTTCTTTATCCATTCATCTGTCGATGGACATCTTGGCTCTTTCCACAGTTTGGCTATTGTGAACATTGCTGCTTTAAACATCGGGGTGCACGTACCCCTTTGGACCCCTACTTTTGTATCTTTGGGGTAAATACCCAGTAGTGCAATTGCTGGGTCGTAGGGTAGCTCTATTTTCAACTTTTTGAGGAACCTCCATACTGTTTTCCAGAGTGGCTGCACCAGCTTGCATTCCCACCAACAGTGTAGGAGGGTTCCCCTTTCTCCGCATCC
>NC_138374.1:72559926-72633908 GCF_054177405.1 Leptonychotes weddellii | reverse complement strand
TTGACCTATTTTTATTGATTTTGAGAGGGGTTCTCTGTGCTTCCTGGATTTTGATGCCTGTTTCCTTCCCCAAATTAGGGAAGTTCTCTGCTATAATTTGCTCCAGTATACCTTCTGCCCCTCTCTCTCTTTCTTCTTCTTCTGGGATCCCAATTATTCTAATGTTGTTTTGTCTCATGGTATCACTTATCTCTCGAATTCTGCCCTTGTGATCCAGTAGTTGTTTATCTCTCTTTTCTCAGCTTCTTTATTTTCCATCATTTGGCCTTCTATATTACTGATTCACTCTTCTGCCTCATTTATCCTAGCACTTAGCGCCCCCATTTTTTATTGCACCTCATTAATAGCCTTTTTGATTTTGACTTGGTTAGATTTTAGTTCTTTTATTTCGCCAGAAATTGTTTCTCTAATAACTTCCATGCTTTTTTCAAGCCCAGCTAGTATCTTTAAAGTGATGATTCTGAACTCTAGATCCGACATCGTACTAATGTCCATATTGAGTAGGTCTCTGGCAGTTGGTACTACCTCTTGTTCTTTTTGTTGAGGTGATTTTTTCCATTTATCATTTTGTCCAGAAGAGAATAGATTAATGAGAGAACAAAATGCTAAGAGCTAACAACGTCCCCAGAAAATATAATCTAAATAAATCAGAAAAGACCTTCCAGAAAGTGGTCGCTTTTCTGTTCAGACAGTTGCTGCTATTCTTTTCTTTGATCTCCTGTTGAGTTTGTAGGTGTTCAGAATGCTTTGATCCCTATCCAGCTGAATTCCTGAGACCAGACGAAATCCAGGTCTCCTACTCCTCCACCATCTTGCTCCGCCCAACCTGTAAATTATTTTAGTGACTCCTGGAGTCCCATGGAAGGCCTTAGGCATCACCTGGAATAATTTAGAGGGACAGAGGGAAGACCTTTGGGTACTCTAGGGATTTTATCCCCATGGAGCTAGAAAAGTTCCTGCTTTTTTTCTATTTTATTTAAACAATGGATTTGGTAAAAGAAAAGTTTAAAACCAATGGTGATGAGATATTATTTTAGCTCGAGATTACCAGGGGTGATAGTTAAAACAATTAACAGTATGACACAGGAATTGGCCAATCAGAATGGATACTCATACTGGGGTGTACCCGAAATCATCTTTTAGTTATTGCATCCAGGAGAGATTGGGAGAGTCATGGGTGGGGACATCAGATGACCAGGGCAGTAGGGGAGTACAAGGGACCCACAGGGAACTCAGACCACTGCTATTTACCAACCAGTAAGAAAATATTTTAATTTTCATAACCAGTATGGCTACATCTTGGAAGTTACACAGTAAATCAGGGATAGTTAGGACTCTAACTTAGATCTTCATTTCCTGGGGAAAAACTTACTAGCAGTTATGTTACCGTCTTTAACAATGATCTCAACATGTCAGAAAATAAATGATCTTCCTTGAATCTCTAGCTTTATCAACAATTCATGTCAATGAAAAAGTAGGTATTGCATAATCTATTATAGAATGCAGTGATGTACTTACTTTTACATTTATATATTTTCATGGATTCCAAAACGAGAGGTGCTAAAGACACCTAGTTATTTTTTTAAATATTTGAAAATTTTATTAATGGAAATAGACCATCCTGTTAGACAGATATCCTTTTTTAGTCAATTTTCACAGAATCTAGAATCACTGCAGATAGTTACTAAGATCATGATGAGGCTGCAAGAATCTAATCATCAGAGAATACTTTTTGGGAAAACCATGTATCTGTTTATCGTTTTCTAGTTTGTCAATGTACATTTTCTAAAAGAAATTCTGACATGCATGATTAGTTACAATAGTTCTTTTGCTCTCCCTCTGGAATGATAAAGCATAATTACTGGCTTATGTAACATGGTACCTCACTTGTAAATTTAAGAAAGAAGCTCCCTGTGTTGACAGTTCTAATGTCTGCCATCTGTTTGCAGGGGATGAAGCCCTGGTGCTCCCCTAATTGGCCATAAATTAGGTTCCAGCAGCAGGCTCTTGACAGGAGCCTTAAGTTACAGTGGTTGTTCTGTTGGTGGTGGTTTTTTGTTTTGTTTTTTAAGCTGTGAGTTCAACATTTGGTGGGAAGACCTGGTTCTCCTCTAAGATACAGAAATGCACATTCTGACTTCTACAGAAATGCACATTCTGACTTCTACAGTCAGGCCATCTTCTCTATACTTCTCCCCTCTCCAGGGGTACGCTCTGTATATATTCTGAAGGACAAACTTCTGCCAGATAGAAAAACTGCTAAATAAGAGGGGGTCCTGTGCCTTCTGCAAGAAGAGGAGAGCACATTCGTTGAATGCTTACTACACATCCTGTGATGTGCACGGACCTTCACATATGATAAACTGTTTGATCTTCAAAACAATCTTAACTTTAGGTAATCCCATTTTGCAGATAGGGAAACTGAGACTTAGAATTTATGTAACTGCCCCTAATCTCAAAACATCATGTAGTCAGGATTCAACTATTGGGTTTTATTTGACAAAGCCCATGCATCACCCAGAGCACACTATATATTAGGTTTGAAAAAAAAGAGAAAATTGGATGAAGGCAAAAGTGTGTATACGATGCTACATGGCATTCTCTCACTCCTCAGGACCTCACTTAACTCATTTGAAGAAGCAGGACCAGACTGCCCACAAAATCCCACCTAGTTTGTTTCTCTGATTAATCTGGGCTTACTGTTTACCAGGAAATCTTATCAAGTTATTCAACTTCCATGGGCTTCCACTTCCTCTTCTATTGAACATCCTGTCTACTTTCCAGCTGGGATCCCATGCATGTGGAAATTCATAAATTATTAAAGGACTGTAGGGATACAGACCGATATGATTACCTGTTTACCCCAGTCACCTGGCACATCCACAGCCTCAGAAAATCTAGTCAGATTTTTTCGCTTTAGACTTTATTATTATTATTTTTTATAAAGATTTTACTTTGAAGTCATCTCTACACCCAATGTGGGGCTCAAACTCATGGCCCCAAGATCAAGAGTCACATGCTCTACTGACTGAGCCAGCCAGGAACCCCTCTTGCTTTATACTTTAGAGGCAAGGTCAAGACCATTTGAGTTTCTGTAACTTTCCTGATCTACATCTCTACAAATTTTCTACCTCTCCTTTTAGAAATAGAAAAAAAAAAAAGAAACCTATGTTCTCCAAGTATTCTTTTCTTGTTTGCCCACCATCTCTTCCTCTGTGGCCTCATTTCCAACAAATATTCCCTCTAGTATTTCATTTGCTCCATCTTCCTGGATGTGTGTGCATACTCATCACATGGACACTCTCCAGGAGCCCACCAATGCCTCATGCCACCCCTCCCTTCGTCCCTCCTTCCCTCTTTAGCTTCTACCAAGTTCCTGAAGGAAATAGCCCTTAGTCTGGGTGATCTCACTTCCCCAGTGCCCACTCACTCTCTGCAGGCTGGACACCATTCTCACCACTTGACTGAAACTTTTTCCCTCTATCTGTATACCTTTCGGCTTCCACCTGCGCAGAACGCAGCTGACTGTCTTTCCTCTCGTGAATCTTCTCTTGGCTTGTGAGGTTTCCAGCATGGCTCTGATAGCCAACACTTTGGTATTATTTACTGTTTTTTTTTCCTCCTCCTGCCTCATTCTTAAATGTAAGAATTTTCCCAACTTCTTTTTTTTTTTTTTTTTAAAGATTTTATTTATTTATTTGACGGAGAGAGACACAGCGAGAGCAGGAACACAAGCGGGGGGAGTGGGAGAAGGAGAAGCAGGCTTCCCGCGGAGCAGGGAGCCTGATGCGGGGCTCGATCCCAGGACCCTGGGATCATGACCTGAGCCGAAGGCAGACGCTTAACGACTGAGCCACCCAGGTGCCCCAGAATTTTCCCAACTTCTAAACTTGGTCCTTTTATCTTCTTCTCTCTTCTTTCATGCAATTCCACCCAATCCCGTGGCTTCAGCTGTTAACTCTACATGAGCAATTTTTAAGTGAATTTTAACGGAATACCACTGTGCCTCCCAAATGGATTCCTCTATACGCCCTCCAGATCTTCTTGATCCTGAGTACACCCCTAATTCCTTCTATGCCTTTTACGTTCAGTCAAGGAGTAAGCCCTTTGGTTTCACCTCTTCATTCTAATGCAGTCCCCCTGTAACTGGTCTCATGATCACTGCTTGGATGTACAGATGCTAAGCAGATATTCTGCCTCCTATTCATCTTACTCAGCATTCTCAGATTAGTCTAGCAATACAGTGATAGAGGGACACTATTTTGTCGCCTAAAACTCTCAGTTACCCTCATCCCAACATTGAGTGAACCAGCCCCAACGTGTCCGTGAACTCACCTGCCCCAGCACCTCTGCCAACCACCCTGACTCAGCCTCCCCTCTCCCCCCCTGCCCCCGGCCAGCTGAAATGGTTGTTCCCTTACGAGAACTGTTGTGCTATTCAAACTATTTCTATTGCCTGTACTTCTGGATCCGCCCAATCATGCCCTGTCCCTCGCAAAGACTTCCCCGATTCTCCTTAGTAGTCGTCATTCCCTTCGCGGGACTCCCCTAAGTGTGTCCTCTGGACCCTTCCCACTTTCTGTCTTGTGCATAGGTCACAGATTCTCTCGTAGAAGCAAACCCCCAAAACCAGCATCTGTGCTGCTCCTCAGATTCTTCTCATGGCACCGAACCCAAAGACTTGCATGTGGTAGATCCTCAGTAAGATGTTAGGCAAATGAAGGAAACAACTGGGTAATGGTTGTTTGTAGGAACCAGATAAAGAATATCTGCGTTAGGGACATTCACAGACACCCCGTTCTGCAGTTATGCCACTGATCTGGTTCTAGGGGCCTTCAGAATTGAGATCGGTATATCAGGTTGGATCCTTCTCTACCTAGAGCTTACTGAGCCCCACGTGCACCTCCATCATTCTCGACTGCTCACATCCGGCCTCCAGGGGCAGGCTATCCTGACACCCACAGCCTATCTAGATCTATTGGCTTCACAAAAGGGGTGCTTTGCAGTTCTTTCTCTTGAGTCAGCCACTTGGCTTTTCTGATACACTTCTCCACATACAGCAACGAGGAAGAGTCTGGAGGACTGCTTCCAGATCTCGCACGCACATTTTACCCGGCCCTTGGAGCGCCAGTAATCGGGTATTTGTAGTTTAACCGATAAAGCATGCAGGCAATGAGACTAACAAAGCCAGATGGAGGGAAGGAACAGGGATGGGCATCATCAAACACACTTGTCATGGCCCTAAATATATGCCTACATCTGAAATGTTGTTTTCTCCAAAAGCATCTTCCTTAAGTGCTTCCATTATAGGAGTCTGGGAATGGGAGAATAGAGAGAACTAGAACATGCTGAAGGAATAATCCATTTCTTAATAATAATAATAATACTAGTAATATTATTATATATTCTATATCAGTAATAATAATTATTACTCTAAAAATTTACTCAAATAGCTAGCATTGTTAAGATCCCCCCCAGTAAAAAAGAAAACAAAAACCAAAAACCAAAACCAAAAACAACAACAACAACAAAACACAAAAAACCACTGGGACCCATGATTTCCTTGTGTCTCATGAATCCTGACATTTCTGTGACATGGCATGATGGCCCGTGCTCGTAAACAAGCTAACTGTGGTGGGGCTCACACTGGTTAAGCACCCTGTGGAAACTCTCAAGGCCAGAATGGCAGAGCCAGCCACTTCCAAGAATGATAGGGAATGAGAATCAAATATACAGCTCATTTTAAAGTGAAAGAATATCAAACAAGTGTTAGTAACTCCATAAAACAACGTCTAATTCCAAGAATTTATGTACGGCACAGATCGGAGTGCGCAGTACACAGAATAACGCAGTGTACTCACTCTCTGTCAATGACAAGGCAGGTCACAGCCTCTGCGGCAATCACGTTTGCTGTCCTCACATCCTCCCTATATAAAAAAAGAGAGAGATGTTAAAGTAAAATAACCTTTACTATCAAAGAAAAGTGATCATTGCAATTAATTTCAGGAAACACAGTGAATTATGTATACCCCTCGATTTATCCATCCCCAGGGTTACGCTTCGTTCATGTCTCAAATTTCTTTGTCCTGAGGAACCACCTTACTCTTGCCATGAATCCCTCAAATCCTACAGTTATAATCCAGGAGTTAGAATTTTCGATCTTAAAGTTTCATTTATATAAGTGAAACAAAATTCTATATCCTTGTTCCCTGTGCTCTTTGGGGAATTAAGGAGTTAACTGGATAATGGTGAGGATGGTAATGATGTAATGAGAGTTTTTAAAGGACCCGAGGACTGAGTAATCCATTTGTGTGTGAATTTATTATTATAACCTTGAGAACAATGGATCTGTTTTAATTATCCCCTTAGAGACCCTGTTTTAATGTGGCTAACCTTTTGGCCACTTCTAACACACAGTTATTCATCTACACCAGAGTTCTCGGTTCTTCAAGAGTATCTGACAAATCTTAATTGCTCTGATTGAAATATGTATATACTGTTTGGAAATATCCAATTTGTCACTGTAGGCATATCTATGAACTTCTTAAACCTTTAAAAAGGTGTTCTTATATTTCTCGTCTTACCCAGAGGTCAAAGACAGACTTTGTAAATTAACATTCACATTTCATTCTGAGCTACTAAAAATGTCATAGTATCACTACATAGAAACAGTAAGTTATATATGAAAATGTACTCCTTTTCCTAGAAAAGTAAAATTTCAAAGTTAATGATCAATATAAGTTTGAAATACATTACAGAGAAATATACAGAAATAATATACTGTTAATAATACATTATAAAAATCATAATCCAATTATCATAGGTCTCTAATAGTAGGCTGTTAAAGTCTTGAAAATAAAGATGTACCCACTGAATTTTTATTTTTCAAAATATACTACTTTCTCACATATATTCTGAACCCAGTACTTTTTCTACTGATCTGTCTTTCACTGTGGCTACACCATGATATTGCAATTACAGTTGTGGGGCGCCTGGCTGGCTCAGTTGGTAGAGCGTGCGACTCTTGATCTTGAGGTCATGAGTTCAAGCCCCACACTGGGTATAGAGATGACTTAAATAAAAACTTTAAAAAACTAAAGAAATAAAATTACAGTTGTTTTATAGTAACCATTAGTATTGAGTATTTGGTAAACAAGTGCCCCCTCACTAAAATTATTTTTCAGAAATAGCTTGATGACATTGTTAAACATTCATATTTCACAGAGACTTTAAAATCATGTTTCCACTTCCAAGGGAACCCACACTGGGATTCTGGTAGAGGTGTATTACATTTATACATTGATTTCAGAAGAAGGACTTTTTCATTATATTGATTTTCCATACAATCACATCACATGGCCCTCCACTTGTTCACAGCTAGTTTTAGGTCTGTAAGTAAAATTTCTTAATCTTTTTCGCCAGGCCCTTTTTTTTTTTTAAGAATTATATCGTCACTTTCTATTATGAAAGCAGTCTTTCCACTTCTGTTTCTCACTGGTTATGCTCTTAAAGGAGAGAAGCTATGAATGAGTGTGTATCTTTAATCCATGTGTCATACTAAGCTCACTTCTGAGTCTACAACTTTCCTTCCAGTCTCCTCGGCCCCCCGCAGGATTCTGTCAGTGCCTCCCTCACACCCCCACCTTCCAGCCAAACTGGCCACCTCTGTTCTCTGCTGAATACATCGACCACCCCCCAAACCCCCCGCCTATAGGCCCCTTCCTCAATTCATTAGAATTAACTAGACCAGGTTCTCCGCCCATCTGTTCTCACGGCCTGATGTACCTCTCGACCCAAGTACCTATGGTGGTTTGTCATCTATATGTTTATTTGTGGGGTCCTTGGTTGGTGATTCTATCCCCCTCCCACTAAACCACAGGGGGGCAGGTTCCATGGCTACTTTTACTCCCCGTCTTACCCCGAATTCAGGGGCATGCAGGAGGCACCTACTAAGAGTGTGGTACAGAATGGCAAAAGCACCACAGCCTTGAGCCTGTGCATAGGACGAGCAGAGAGCAGGTTTTGGACTCACACTGTCTTGGTTTTACGAGGCAAGCTACAAGCTATGTGAAAGTCTTGAAAGTGGGAATGGTAAGAGCGCACACTCCCTGGAGGGTATTAAATGCGACAGAGTTAAAGTTTATCATAACGCCCAGCTCATGGAGAGAAGCGCATTCTTCTGTGGATTCTGGCCCTTTCATCTTCTGTGTGGCCACGCTGTCCAGTGGTTTATGAAACGCTCCCACCCAACAGAATGCAGATACTCTTTCTGCTCCAAGGGAGCAGACAATATATTTTCAACTCCATGATCATACTTTCTGAGCAGGAATTTTTAGTGAAGGGGACACAACAATGGGCAGAAAACATGAGTAACACCCAGTAGGTCTTTCATAAATTGTATGACTCCTTTCCTTTCCTTTTTTTTTTCTTTCCTTTCCTTTTTTTTTTTTTTAAAGATTTTATTTATTTATTCATGAGAGACAGAGAGAGAGAGAGAGAAACAGAGGGAGAAGCAGGCTCCCAAGGAGCAGGGAGCCCGACGCGGGACTCGATCCCAGGACCCTGGGATCATGACCTGAGCCGAAGGCAGACGCTTAACCGTCTGAGCCACCCAGGCGCCCTCTCCTTTTCTTTTCATTCCTTCTCTCTTTCTTTCTTTGGTTTTATTTACTTATTTGATAGAGAGAAAGTGCAGGAGCAGGGGGGAGCTGCAGAGGGAGAAGTAGACTTTCCGCTGAGCAGGGATCCTGATGCAGGGCTCGATCCCAGGACCCTAAGATCATGACCTGAGCCGAAGGCAAGATGCCCAACCAACTGAGCCACCCAGGTGCCCCAAGAATGACTCATTTCTTAGGAGGTTGCTCATGGTAGTACGTTACTACACCTTGCTGCTAGTCTAAAAAACCAAAAGAACACTTATCACAGCTTTACAGAAAACATATGAAATCTGAATTTTCCTAAAATATATTACCATCTTGACAATTTAGTCACATCTTTAAAAATATAATATATACAAAATAATGCTTTGTTCTGAATATATTCTCTGTGCATATTCATTTTTTAATTATTTCATCACAAATTTGCAATATTTTAAACTTTTATTATATCATCTGGCCTAAACTGGATCTACTTTTTCAAGTGAATGCAATTTTCTTGCAACAAAAATAAAACTCATAAGGGTGCCTGGGTGGCTCAGTTGGTTGGGCGACTGCCTTTGGCTCAGGTCATGATCCTGGAGTCCCTGGATCGAGTCCCGCATCGGGCTCCCTGCTCGGCAGGGAGTCTGCTTCTCCCTCTGATCCTCCCTGCTCTCATGTGCTCTCTCTCATTCTCTCTCTCTCAAATAAATAAATAAAATCTTTAAAAAAAAAAAAGAAAACTCATAAATATCTTAAAATAGAGATGGGGAAAAATAAAATATCAGAAGAGTCACATAGTCAAGAGAAATTAGAACTATTTTATTTTAAAAAGGAAAATCTGTAAGTTATGGTCTACAATCAGGCATAGTACCTAGTAAAGTAATGTATGTCAAAACAGAGAAGAAGCATAACATGGGGAAAAGCAATATATTAATCATTAGATTATAATATTTGCCATTTACTCAGTACCTAGTATATATCAGGAACTGTATTAGGTGATTCAAACAAATCTCACTTAACGCAGATAGCAGAGAGTGGGTATTTTATCTCAAGTTTACACACGAGGACAAAGTTTAAGTAGTGCACCCAGAGTCAAACATAGCTCGTGAGTTGCTACTTTGGAATTTGAACACAGATCTGGCTGGCTCCAGAGCTCATGTCTTTCTACAAAAGCCCACTCCTTATACACTCTGCTACCAGACTGCAATCCGACAATAATTCTAAATGCATTCTAATGAAAATGACTTCAGTGCAGTAAGTAGTCATAATGTCTGTCACCATAAAAAATATACTTAGTTGTTAAGAAAAACAGCATTCATATGTTTCTGGCTGCTCAAGGGCAAAGCTAATTCAATAAATCATTTTGATTCTAATAGGGTTCGAATTCCTATCCGTGGTTATGTCCTAGCCCTGCGATATTGCTTTATAATAATGTTACAATTGGAAATAATTAAATGCCAAGTTCATTCCATGCCAAATTCATGTTGCCACTACGCTGTCTTTGTTATCTCTGCTATTAAAGTGTTTCATGCCATTATGCCTGTCTATGCAGGTATCTAGAAATGCTGTCCCTATGGACTCAGAGAGCCTGCTCCCCAAAGAGACAGAGTGCTATCTGATCTAGTATTGACATGTGCTAACCCCTTATTTTAGGAGAGATGGTAGAAACTTCTAATGAGACAATATCACTCATAGAAGCTGACAATACTGTGACTGCCTATTTCCTTTGCGGGTGTGAGGAAATATGAGATTGAGATATAAAACATTACATACTCGTCTAATACAGAGGTCCTGACTGCTTATTTCCTTTGCGGGTGTGAGGAAATATGAGATTGAGATAGAAAACATTACATACTCGTCTCATACAGAGGTCCTAAGAGCTCCATATTGGTTTTTAAACTTCTCTCTATCCATACACAGCTGCTAGGATCCTGGTTTCACACAGAACATCTGCCCAGTTAGCAGGGGCTTCATGTAATACTGGCTTAGAAGAGAGAAAGAGGAAGGAGGCAGATCCTGTTATTTATAAAAACAGCTTTCTTTGAGTTTTACTTTTTGACAGATCATGGTATACGATCATTTCTAGCAGAAGACTACAGGAGATTTTGGAAGTCCCATTGACGTTGACCACAAGATAATTTCATAACTAGAATTATAAGATAATGTACAATATACTTAATTAAAAACATCCACCAAACACATACTGCCTCTTAACACTCAACACACTTCTTTATAGTAAGTCATGCACCTGTATCTACACAAGAGTCCGGGTCTAACGCGCACATCGTCTCTAAAAACCAAACCTCCTACTCATCCACTGCTGTACCTGTGTGTTAGTTGACTGCAGCCTGACAATTAGCAAACACGGGCTGCGGTGCAGGTAGCTACTGTAGCAACACCCACGTGCTGTTGATTAATGAGTAATCACAGGCAAAGCTATGCAGTTTAGTGGGGCTCTCTTTGTAAGCCTTTCTGGAGGAGTTAGAAATTCCTTTCAATGAAATCACAGAGCATGAAAAGCACCCCAAGTATCTGCAAACACCGTTTTCTGTGCACTGACTCTGAGATGCTGCGAACTTCATCACTGGAATCTTCGTCGTCACTGTATCCCACCGTGGCGTCACTATCAGAGTCTGAATAATCCATAGCAAGGGTTTACATGGGCTCTTCTCATTCTGAAGCGATTTTGTTATGCCTCCTGGCTGCGAGGGAACTCTAGAGCACGTCGCTACCTCAGGGGAACGACAGAGTGTAGGAGGCCAAAGGAGAACGTAGTTCATGCAAAGTAGCTGCCTGAGAAGCTTTCCCAGCTCGAGAGTAATGTGAGCGCTGCTCCCGAGCCCGAGCCCTCCCTCCGAGCCAGTCTTCATGCACACTGACACTTGGAGCTTACAGCCACGCACGGCCCCCGGCCCTGCCCTCTTAGTCAAGTGCAGCAGTGTAAGTCCACAGTGAAGTTTGCTTCACGCCAGACCAAATAAACCCTTTCCATCTCAGAAATCAAAGGCAAACATACTACAAGTGGGACGATAAACATCCAACAGCCACTTAAAATGAAACTACGCTCTGAATTAGTGACGGACCAGAATTGCACAATTTGTGGCGAATTCAACCATGCCTTCCAATTTGAAAGTTAGGTCCCAGAGCAGGTAAGTGTTCTTGGACAAAAAGCTTCATCAGGCTGGTCACCGACTCCACTGCCTACTTGGTCATGAAGTGATTCCAACATGACTCACACCTCCTGCACTCTGCAAAATGGACCGATGCACTGCACATAAATACATGTCTTCTAACCAGGGATGCCACAGAGTTAGCAACCAGTCAATTTTTGCTATCAGTATCATATCATCACGTTAGGGTCCTCTAGGACATCGCAGAAGCATGTGACCCTTTCCACTTTCTCTCTGGAAACTCCTTCCCTAAGTTTCCGTAATAGCAGTCTCCCAATTATTTCTGACACCACCTTCTCAATTTATTTTCCTGAATCCTTTACCCTTAGTTCACTAAAATATAGGTGTTCCTCCAAAATTCTGTTTCTGGCCTTCTGTTTGTTGCTCTGACTTCTCTCACTGGGGAAATCTCATGTCATCTTCTGGTATCAACTACTAGCTTTATAAATGACTCTAAAGACTTCATTTTAGCCTTTACCTCTCTCCTCCTGGACGCCTGCCTCTGGAAGTTCCACTGAAATCTAATTCAAACCCAACTCATTTCCTCTTAACCGCAAAACCTCGATTTTCATTGGGCACCCTATGACATCACCCTTTGGGTCAATGACATCACCATTCTTCCACTTGCCTAGGCTCAAAAGATCTCTCTATGACTGCATAGGTTTGCTCAGACTGGCTCTATCTCTGCCTTCTCTACTGTCCCTCTCCTTCCTGTACATTCCTAGAGCTACTGCTCTATGTGGGCCAACACCATTCCAACCAGGAATGCTGATCTGGCCTCGTAACTGGCCCCCGTGCTCCTTCGCAATTCCTCTTCCCATCCACGTCGCACTTGGTTGCACATTTTCAAATTTAAATCTAGCTGTGTCAACTCTTTGCATGAGAGCTTCCAAAGGAAACACCCAGGAAAGAAAAGTTTCTGTGCTGTTATCTAGGGTTGGAGGTCCTCTACTTTCTGACCTATCACCTTTTCAGGCCCTGCACTCGTGACAAATAACAGTTTCCTTGGAAGACCCCAGCTGTTATCTTCATGCCCACGCACAGAGAGATGGCGCTGCCAAGAATCCTCCATCCCAGTTCAAAAGTTCACCCATGCAAACTTCTACTATCTTTTAGTAGCATTTATAAAGGTTAAAAAAAAAAAAATCCACCTAAGAAATAGATCTACATATTGATTATGGAAAAAAAATAGTTAAACAAAAAAAGAGGGAAATATAAAAAAATACTATGATAGCACCTACCAGGAGATAACTAAGGTTAACATCTTGGTGAATATCCTTCAAACACTTTATTATTCTTAAGTATTTGCATGTTTTGTGAATATAATCATAACAAGGCAATAATTATTTTAACAAATATTTACTGGGGGCTATTACATTCTGCATGCCTGAATCCTGAGGTCTAGTGGGGACAGAAGTTAAATCAGTATGCAAGCATATAACTGAAAATGCCAATCTAACAGCATACAATCAGAGTTGTAATAAGGGAGGTGCTCATTTGGCAATTCAGAGGACAGACAACATTTCTGAGGATGTTAAACAGTAAGACTGGAAGGATTTGTTAGCAACCTGAGTCAGGAGATGTATTTTCTAGGAAACATCTACAACACAGGCAGGAGCCCCGAGGTAGGAAATAGCATATTGTAAAAAAAAAGAAGGAAATCACTTATTGTAAAACAAAGAAGGCAGGGATTCTGAGATTGAGGAAAAGAAGGCAGGGGCCAGGAAAACAGACTGGAGGGCAAGGCCACATCGTTCAGTGCTGGGGGCTACTCTAAGGATTTATTTTTTAAGAAGAGGTTAAGGGGGCACCTGGGTGGCTCAGTCTGTTGAGCTTCTGACTCTTGATTTAGGCTCAGGTCATGATCTCAAGGGTCCTGAGCATCAAGCTCCATACTCAGTGGGGAGTCTGCTTGAGATTCTCTCCCTCTCCTCCCTTCCCCCACTCACATTTATACACTCACTTGTTCTTTTAAATACATAAAATCTTTAAAGAGAGATTGACTAAGTGAACCTTTTTTTCCTTTACCATAATACATAAAACCTTAACAATTAGCTGGAAAGATCAAGCTCAATTAAAGGAAACATTCCATATGCTATGATGAAATAAAGTATCAAGGAAATCATTTTAGATGCGTAATCTTAGAACACTGGTGGCCTTCTCACTTTTTAAAGTAGATGTTGCTGTATACCCATTGATATATGTAAATATATATCTAAAGAGAAAATATGACCTCCACCCTTTAGATTCTTCCAATGAAGAATGCAGAAGTAATGACAAAACCAATGCATAAAAATCACCGTATTATCAAGAACATATACCAGCTCACGGTCAACACCAGTGCACTAGCCTACCCACGGCAGTCTCTGCTTCTCATCAAGAGTGCGGACTCACAACACGACCTCAAAGAGGATATTTCTCTAGGCAGAACAATTCCAAGCATGATCCATAAAATAACCCCAAAGTGTATTCTTCCTGGCAACACTGCTGGGAATTTCCCCTCACTGTATTAATTCACTTCCGCAGAGGATGCAAATCCTCTTTGACCTATGCCCATGGGAGGTCACAATCAATAAAAGAGATGAATTTGGAAGAACTCCATTTTCACATTGTTTTTTTCTAGGACTTCTGTTGCATTGGTGGCATCATGAATCTTTCATGTGACCTAAGAACTTCGCATTCTATGGCATGCTTCAATGACAATGACCATAGATATTTATTAGGCTGAACCAAATGAAATAGGCACTTTTGCACAGCTATTGGCCATTTCATATGGTTCAAACTAATACATGGAATTACTGAAAGGGGAGGGAAAGCAATTGCAGAGGAGTAAATACCGCTATTTCTTTTCCCATTGTGCTCCCTTTGTGACATGAGCTGAAGTGAGGGTCAAAAGTAAGCCACATTGCTTCTATATTCTATATTTGAACACATACATTCCTGTGAATGTTGATGTGACTGGTGGCTTTTGCTCTTCTATCTAGACATTAAAGAATGTCCTCTGTACACTCCATTATAGCTAGGGTATGAAAGAACCACTGAGGAAATTCCTAGTTTTGTTGTTGCTGTTGCTAGAGTACAAATAGTATTTACTCTGTACTCTAGCTTTGAATAATACACTCTTTGGCAAAGTCTTATAAATTTAAAGAATGTCTTCCTGGAGTGTATTTTATGGAGAGAAGAAAGAGTTTGCTTTTCTTGTTTATTCTCTGTTATTATTTTATTAGTCATTTAGAAGAATAGATTTTAGATATTATGTTGTCATGGCTTTCTTAGGAGGCCATCTGGTCTGTTTCTGAATGATTTAGAGGTATTTTAATTTAAGAGGGAAAAAAGGAGAAGGAAAACTTTTCCTCTATTCAAAAAAAAAAAAAAGTCAACCCCGGAGTACAACACAATAAATGTTTGTTCCTTTACTCAAATCAGACACTCACTTTCCTCTTAACTCTATGCTTCCCCTTCTCTGAACCATATTTCATAAAATAATTTGATCAAAATAAACCCGGTGGTTGGTTTTACTTTTCAGACAGTGATACATGTAATTTTGTAATTTAATGGGCCAAAGAAAGTTTGCATTGTGGGAGAAGATATTAACAGACATATTATTCCATGTGTCTTAAGGGTCATAAGTACTTTATTTTTTTAAAGATTTTATTTGAGACAGAGAGAGAGAGAGTACACACACGAGCAGGGGCAGGGGCAGGGGCAGAGGGAGAGGGAGAAGCAGACTTCCCGCTGAGTAGGGAGCCCAACAACATGGGACTCGATCCCAGGACCCTGAGATCATGACCTGAGCTGAAGGCAGACGCTTAACTGACTAAGCCACCCAGGCGCCCTGGGTCCTAAGTACTTTAAAGAATAAAATAATGCATTGGTCTTTTTTCTGCATGTCTTCTGCATTCCACAGAGCTGACATCCGTTTTCCCTATCTTTAAAGTAGCAGAAACAGAAGTATACTAGAATGATGGCTAGAACTGATGTACTGGTAAATCCCAACTGATGCTTGTTTGAAACCAATGTTAAGGTGTGTGGGCACATATTTCAAAGGCCTTTTAGCTAAAGTGCCTTCAGGCTGGGAGTGTGTCCTCTCCTGTAAAGAATCTGAGGCACCATGTCAAGAGAGTGTCTCTTATTTCTTTTTCTATTGCCAACTTAGTACATGACCTTGAGGAAGTGCCCCATTATCCACATTCGAAATTGTGACTGAGATCACTGTTCTGTTCTCCTCTGTAATTAGTTTTAGCAATGTGGACATTTTTCAAAAGTTCCAATTATAATGGTTTTCAATGCTCCTGAGACAATTCATCCTGAATCCAAGGATATTGCTTTAAACAGAAAAGGACATGATAAGTCTATAATTATGATCTACTATCTAAATATGTCAGTGGTATATCATGGCATAAATTTTCCTATTAGTCATGTTTATCTGTGACTAAAAATGTATTTTCACATGGAAATTAGACATGTTCACTTGAAGTAATATATTCACAATCAGAAGTCAAGAAAATGTAATACATGTTCATAAAATCATATTTTGATACTTTAAAATTAAAATTGAGATTTTAATAGGGCTCTTTCAGGGAAGAGAAATATTTAGAAATTTCATTTATTATTATCATTACTTTGAGAATTTTAAGACAGAGACAACTATAAAAGATCTTTTCTTTTTTTTTTGGTTCTTGCTCATCAAATATTTCCTATTTTGCATTATTTGAATAAAGAAATAGCTTTTTAAACAATATTAGTAAGTGACTTTAGAGTCCAGTTCATCTAACATGCTATAATTTCATCCAAATTGAAGATCAACTTCGAGTCACAGATAAAGAGAAGAAACAGCTTCATTGGTAAAGAAAGGAAACTCAAGGCTATGCTTATACAAACCAATCTGAATAAAAAGTGCTGAAGTGGAACCCCTGCATACAAACAAAATAGTCAGTGTTGATTAGGAAAAGCAAACAGGATACTGGATTCATTGAATGTATCAATTTTTACCAAGAATTTTAATATATTAGACTTGCCTTCCTTGCCCAGCAACTCTAAGTTATGTATATGATTTTAAATAGTTGTAAAATATTATACAGTTTAAATACCTAAATAATTGAAAGCTAATTTCTTTAATACGTAAAGAGTTTCTACAAGTCAATAGGAATATAAAAAATAACACCTCAATTAAAAAATGAGCAAATTATATGGCCCCTTCATAGACAAGTAAGAAATAGCTTTTAAACATGAAAACAGGCCACAAAACACAGTGAGAGAAATGCAAAGTCCTTGTGAAAACACTATTGGTAAAAATATAATCTAGTGTAACCGTTTTTGTAGACAATTCAGCTTTGTATAACAATTCACACCATGCATTACATTTTTTCTTGTGATTATTTATCTCGCATAGGTACTCACGCTTTTGGGAAATAATGACATTAAATATTACTACAACATTGTAATAACAACGTTGGAAATAACCTCAATATGCATCAATGTGGGATTAAAATTTTTCGGGATGCCTGATTGGCTCAGTTGGTTAAGTGTCTGCCTTCAGCTCAGGTCGTGATCTCAGGGTCCTGGGATCAAGTCCCCCACTGGGCTCCTTGTTCAGCAGGGAGCCTGCTTCTCCCTCTGCCTGCCACTCCCCCCCTGCTTGTGCTCTCTCTCTCTGACAAATAAATAAATAAAATCTGTAAAAAATTTTTTTTTTCTACAACAATACAAGGGGCTATTTTTAAAAGAAACTATTAAAATAACTGCTTCTCTGATTTCTTTTCCCATTCAGTTTTCCCTCCCTTCCGCTATGGTCCTCTGTGCTCTAGACTCAGGGAAACTGAGGTTTACAGAAGGGAGGGGGGTGGAGGATGAGGTAACTGGGTGATGGGTATTACGGGCACGTGTTGTGATGAGCACTGGGTGTTATGTGCAACTAATGAATCATTGAACACTACATCAAAAACTAATGATGTACTATATGTTGGCTAATTGAACATAATAAAAAAATAAAATAACTGGAGAAAAAATATATACACATGATCTCCAGGATATCTTAAGTGAAAAGACCATTGGAGGAAAACTATGTGTATATGCTCTCATTTATGTAAAATACACACAGATAAGCATACATTAAAATGCATTGGTTATTTCAGGGTGTGTTAAAAAAAGTAATTACATCCAGGGAAGACACTATGTGATTAAAGGACAGAAAAAGGAGGGAAAATTATTTTTGTAGCTTTTGAGTTTTATATTATGTACTTGAATTACCTATCATAAAATAAATATTGTTTTTAAAGTAAATACATGAAATAATAGAAATTGACTCTTACAAGCAATTTCTGGGTAGAGAGGCTGGTGAAGTCTTACACTCCTCAGGGGCCTTGTCTGGGTTGACTGCGTGGTTAGCTGTTGTCCATCCCTGGGTCGCCTCTCAACCTTCAGCCCATGGGCATCCCCAGTGAGCAGGACTCAAGCGAACTGATGCTGGCCTGGTCTGATCACATGGAAGGGATACTAGCTTAGTGGTGGCGGGGGGCGGGCAGTAAAAAAGTTTGACACAGTATCCTCCTGTGTCATTTACAACACTGCCTTTCACCCTGCTTTCATTGGCAGCAATTATAGGAACTAGATGACAAACTAAGGAAGGTATTTTTTGCAGCAGGGACATCTGCATCTTAACACCCTTAACCCCTGTTAGGGTGGCATTATGGGTCTCTTAAAATGTTAAACTAGCAAGTGTAGGTCTTATAGATATCCATATGTGTAGGTATGTAATAACACCTATATTTAACATTTGAGATTGTATTTTTAATATTTCTACAAGTAATTGGAAAATACATTTTCGCTCCATAATGATTTTTCACAATGTAATCACACAAGGTGCATTAAGCGTGTTTAAAAAGTCCATGGTAAATGTTTGCATTAAGAAAGCAGAGCATTGTCATTAGAAGAGCAGATCCAAAAGTTACTTCATCTAGGTTCAAATACCAGATGGGACACTAATTAGCCATGTAATCTAGAATAAGAACTTAAGTTCCCCGCTTCTCAATTTTCTTGGGAAAATAAAATTATTTAACAGGGCTGATATTATGAAGAATAAGTAATTACATGTACAAAAGCACCTGGATTAGTGTCTGACCTACTGATCACTCAGTAAACATTAGACAGTATTATTATGACTTCACTACTATTAAACATGTCTAACTGCAATAGAGTCTTTATATTCTTGTTTACCTCTGGTAAATCATCATAACTCACATGCCTCTTCTATTAATCTGAAAAGTTTCTCTTTTCATAGTTAGTAAATCCCTCTGTTGATAATATAAAACATGCCTCCAATGTGCATTCAAGGATTTCAGATCACACTGATGAAATTTTCAACTATGGTTGACTCAATCTAAAATTGCAGGAATTAATGAAAATGCTTCCTTGCTCTAATACAGAAAAAAATGACATTCATTCATTCATTCACTCATTCGTAAAGTAGGGTTGGCAGATTTAGCAAATAAAATTACAGAGCATTCAATTTAATTTAAATTTCAGGTAATATATTTTTTAGTATAAGAATGCCCCATGTAATAACATACTTGTAGTAGAAAATTATTCATTGTTTATCTAAAATTCAAATTTCACTGGCGTCTTGCAATAATCTAAAATCTTTCAGACACATCAAGAACAGTTTTCAGAGGGAAATTTATGGTGGTACAGGCCTACCTCAAGAAACAAACAAACAAAACTCTCAAATAATCAGTCTGACCTTATACCCAAAGTAAGTAGAAAAAGAACAAACAAAGCCCAAAGATAGTAGGAGGAAAGAAATAATAAATATCAGAGTGGAAATAAATGAAATAGAAATTTAAAAAAAATTTAAAAAGAGCAATAAAACCAAGAACTGGTTCTTTGAAAAGGTAAAAAACAAACAAACACACACAAATAAACCTTTAGATTCATCAAGGAAAAAAAAGAGAGAGGACACAAATTTTTAAAAATTCAGAAATGAAAGAGAAGTAACAACTGACATCATAGAACTACAAAGGATTATAAGAGACTACTGTGAAAAATTATATGCCAATGAACTGGACAACCTAGAAGAGATGGATAAACTCCTAGAAAGGTACAGTCTTTCAAAACTGAATTGAGAAGAAAAGAAAATCTGAACAGATTATTAGTAACAAAACTGACTCAGTAATCAAAAAACTCCCAACAAACAGAAGTCCAGGACCAGATGGAGAATTTACCTGTGAATCCCAAACATTTAAAGAAGAGTTAATTCCCATTCTCCTCAAACTATTCCAAAAAAACAGAAGAAATGGCGAAGTTTCCAAATACATTCTATGAGGCCAGCTTTACCCTGATAGCAAAACCAAAGACACTGTAAACATACACACATACCAATCAAACAAAGAACTATGGGTCAATGTTCCTAATGAACACAGATGCAAAAGTCCTCAACAAAATATTAGCAAACTATATTCAACAAAATATTAGCAAACTATATTCAACAATACACGAAAAGGAACATTCAACATAATAAGGTGGGAATTTTTCCGGGGATGCAAAAATGGTTCAATGGTCCAAATGGTTTTTAATATCAGTATATTAAAAAATAAAGGACAAAAATCATATGATAACCTCAGCAGATGCAGAAAAAGCATTTGAAAAATTTAACATATGATTAAGATTTTTCTCTCTCCAAGTGGGTTTAGAGGGAACATACCTCAACATAATAAAGGCCACATATAATAAACCACAGTTAATATCACACATAATGCTGTAAAACAGAGCTTTTCCTCCAAGATCAGAAACAAAACAAGGATGTTCATTCTTGCCATTCTTATTCAACATAGTACTGAAGTCCTAGCCACCACAATCAGACAAGAAAAAGAAATAACAGGCATCTAAACTGTAAGGAAGAAATAAAATTGTCACTATTTGCAGATGACATGATATTATACAGAGCAATCCCTAAAGAATTCATCAAAAACTATTAGAATTAATAAATGAATTCAGTAAAGTTGCAGGATATAAAATTAATATACAGAAATCTTTTGTTTCTATACACTAATAACAAAGCAGCAGAAAGAGAAATTAAGAAAACAATCCTATTTACAATTGCACAGAGAAGAATAAAATACCTAGGAACAAACTAACCAAGGAGGTGAAACATCAGTTCTCTGAAAACTATTAAACACTGATGAAGGAAAGGGAAGACAACACAAAAAATGGAAAAAATATTCCATGCTCATAGACTGCAAGAATTAGTATCATTAAAATGACCATATTATCCAAAGCAGTCTACAGATTCATTGCAATCTCTATCAAAATACCAGTATCATTTTTCACAGAAGTAGAACAAGTAATCCTAAAATTCGCATGGGACCACAGAAGACCCTGAATAGCCAAAGCAATCTTAAGAAAGAAAAGCAAAACTGGACGTATCACAATCCCAGAATTCAAGATACACTACAAATCTATAATAATCAAAACAGAATGGTACTGACATAAAAATAGACACAGAGATCAGTGGAATAGAAGAGAGCCCAGAAATAAACTTGCACTTATATGGTGAATTAATCTACAACCAAGGAGGCAAGAATATCCAATGGGGAAAAAGACCGTCTTCGACAAATGGTGCTAGAAAAACTGGACAGCGCATGCAAAAGAATGAAACTGCATCATACACAAAAATAAACTCAAAATGGTTTAAAGACCTAAACGTGAGACCTGAAACCATAAAACTCCCAAAAGAAACACAGACAGTAATCTCTTAGGCATTGGTTTTAGCAATATTATTTATGGATGTCTCCTGAGGCAAGGGAAACCAAAGCAAAAATAATAAACTTTTGGGACTACAGCAAAATAAGAAGCTTTTCCAAGTGAAGGAAACAACAAAACAAAAAGACAACCTGGTGAATGGGAGAAGATATTTGCACATGGTATATGTGGTTAGGGATTAATACCCAAAATATATACCGAACTTACACAGCTCAACACCAAAAGAACCCAAAGAATCCAAGAAAAAAAAACGGACAGAGGACCTGAATAGACATTTTTCCAAAGAAGACATACAGATGTCCAACAGACACTTGAAATGACACTTAACATCACTCTTCACTAGGGAAGTGCACCAGTCAGAATGGCTAATAGACATAGTATCACCTTACATCAGACAGAATATGGCAAAAAGACAAACAGCAAGTGTCAGTAAGGATGTGGAGAAAAAGGAACCTTTAGGCACTGTTGGTGAGAATATAAATTGAGGCTGTCACTGATGCAAAACCGTATGGAGGCTCCTTAAAATATTAAAAATACAAATACAATATGATCCAATAATTTCACTACTGGGTTACCCAAAGAAAATGAAAACACTAATTTGAAAGGATATAGTACCCCTGTGCTTACTGCAGCATTATTTACAATTGCCACGGTATGGAAGCAGCCCAAGTGTCCATCAACAGATGAATGAATAAAGAAGATGTGGTATATAAATGCAATGGAATATTACTCAGCCATAAAAAAATAATGAGATCTTGCCATTTACAACAACATGGATGGACCTACAGGGTGTTACGCTTAGTGAAATTAGTCAGAGAAAGACAAATGCCATATGGTTTCATTTATATGTGGAATCTGAAACAAAACAAAGCAGAAACAGACCCACAAACACAGAGATCAAACTGGTGGTTGCCAGAGAGTTTGGGATTAGGGGTTGGGTCGATGGGGGAAGGGGAGTGGAAGATACAGGCTTCCAGTTCTGGAATGAATAAGTCACGGGGATGAAAGGCACAGCACCGGGAATATATTCAATGGCACCCTGACAGTGTTCTTTGGTGACAGATGGGAGCTACATTTGTGGTGAGCGTAGCATATAGTGTAGACTTGACAAATCACCATGTCGTTCACCTGAAATTTATGTGTATCGACTATACTTCATTCAAAAAAGAAACAACTGTGTCTTATATTTATCTGGCAACCCTGAATAAAATTTCTGAATATAGACTCTGAGCATGGTGCTGCCCTAGGTGTTGGGTTTATAAATGGGTAAAGAACAAAATTCTTGTCCTCCAAGAGTTAACAATCTAGTAAGGCAGGCCACTGATAGTTATCATGCAGTATCATCAGGGTATCAAAGATGATCAGAGGTGTAAACAGAGTGACTTGGAATCACATGGGACTGTCCCAACCCTGACTGGGAGAAAGAGTGGGATGGGGGCACGGATTTATTGCCAGAGAGGATCTGGAACACTAAGGGAAGAGTCACAACCTCAGATAAGAACTGATGTGCTTTGAGAAATGGGTTAGCTGAGAAAGGGAGGTGGTCATATCACAAGGAGCAGCCTGTGAAAAAAGAGTAAGTCTTGTGTGCAGGGAACAGGAAGTAATTCATAGGGCTGAAACTCTGGCAGCAAAATGCGCAGGCAAGTGAAACGAGGCTAGGACAGATGGGACAGAAGTTACAGATGGCTGCATTCTGACTATACACATGTATTTTAAAATTCAGAAGACAGTCTGACCACATCCTGAAACCTCCTGAAAGTCTCTGAAAGGGAGGAAAAAAACACAGGACAAGCAGGAGAGCCTGTGCGGCCAGCATGCTCTCCAGTTACCTGGGTTTCTTATTTTGTTTTCTTTTTTTGCTGTTAGAGACTGAAGGGAATTGCTAGGGAGAACCACTGAATCCTTCCTGGATAACTGTAAGAAGAAAAGTATTCAAAGTGAACCATGACCATGTTAAGACCACCGTGAAGTCTTCCCGGATTCATAACCTCCCCATTGCTCTCCTTATTTCCCCTCCTCAATATGCCTGTGATCTAGCAGTTTACCTGACAGCAAATGACAGACACAGGACATCTGGAAAACTATTCTTTGGTTGTCTTCTGTGTTCTGAGCTTTGCAGAAGGGAGTGTATATTTCACCCACAGTGCTCTGCTCAGAGCCACCCCTCTCTCCACGCTGAGGCGCTGGGACACTAAGCTTAACTGAGCACCTACCTACTATGTGAGGGGCACTGGGAAGATGGACAGCAAGAGCCATGAACTGTTACCCTGAATTTACAGCTAAGGATCCTAACGCACATATGGTAACACAGTAGGGTCGTCGTAAAAATAGTTGCGGCACCATTGAAACCGGCCAAACATTCAGACTTGAACGAATCAACAATCACTGAGTGCTTCTTTGTACCAGGTATTTGCTGCTTGAAAGGGAAATTTCTTCATAATACAATCATATGGGGTCAGGAAACTATGACCCCGGGCCAACACCAGCCAGCAGCTGGTTTGTACAGTTCCCGAGGTATGAATGGTTTCTACATTATTAAAGGGTTATTTAAAAAAAAAAAGAAAAGAAAACTGAAAACAGTAGAGCAAAGAACATGCAATAGAGCACATACGTGATCTGCAAAGCCTAGGATAGTTGCTATCTGGCTCTTTATAGAAGAAGTTTGCCTCCTTCTAAATAGATGGAAGAACTGAAGTCCAGGGAAATTCAAGGAGCGGCTTGGAATCATACAGTTAAAAAGGGACAGATCTGAACTTCAGATTTTTTTCTGTTCCCAGTGTCCATGTACCTTCCACTAACCTAGCTATCTTCCCACTCTTGGAAATATCTACCCTTGTTTGTTCTGCAGCTGTGGTCAAAGGGTGTTATTTTGCAGGCTGTATTTGCCTTGACCTTCTAATGGGGTGACAGCATAGACATGAATTCACCTTCACCTAATCCCAAATCCACTGCTGTATAAAAAACACCACCCTGCCACTCTCCTCAACTCTTGTGATTTTATGCATCTACCTCCCCAGGGCTGACAAGCCCATCAGGCCCAAAGCCTTAATTAATGTTTTCTCAGTAGTAATACACATGGAATCTACACGGCGGTTAATTACTTAGTGATTGAACAAGACCTCTTTCAAGACTCTAACCACACCTAAAATGGCTCAAAAGAAAATGCTCAATAAACATAATCTATACTTTAATAAAGCATCATACCATTTGGTAGACTTTTAAAGATCACACAGCAAATAACCTGCTAATTAAATGTCTTAATGGAACTTTTAATAATCTTAACAAATTAAGATATCTAGTGGTTTCCATTATTTGTAGATACAACACAAGGCTCACAACCATCAGTGGCTATATTCAGCCTTCATCACAAAATTGAGAAATCTATTTTATCTCACGACCAGACCGTAATGGTCATCCAGCATATCCATCCGCAGTGCAGAAGACAGTCAGCTATCACTCCATCAGATGAATGTCGTATTGCCTCATTCTGTTGTATTGCCCCAAATGATGGGCTGATATCGCTTAAGAATAAAGCATCCACATCTTCTTTCTTAATTCAAAGTGCATTTAAAGGATTTGCTTTATTACCCTTCCCCCTTCCACCCTCCTTCTTTCCCTCTTCCCCTGCTCTTTTCATCCATCCATCTGATTACTGTGTCTAAAATCTGTAAGAAACCAGCTTCCGCACTATGACAGATACAGTGATGTACAATGCATAGCCCTTACTCCCAAGAAATTTATAGTTTAAAAAAGGCAAATATGAGATGTTAGAAACAAACCTTTATTTCATGCTAATGATAGAATAACAACTATGCAAATAATCGCATTTAACAGTAAGTAGTATTTACTGAGTGATCGCCATATGCCAATTTCTGTAATAGGCATTGACACTTTTGAACTGACTTCATCTTTGTAATATTTGATTTAATTACTATTATACTTCCCCAGTTTGCCAGATGAAGAAACTGAGGTACAGAGAGATTAAGCACTTTCCCAAGGCCATAAAGCCGATGAGTGGCAGAGATTCAAATTCAGGTACGACACGCTAACCTTCTGGTGCCACGAATTATTATAGTTGATCCTCACAAAAATCCCATAATAGATACATTTTTAGAGTGTCTGCTCAGATAACCATAACTGCAATTCTGTAATAATCTCCTCTGCTCCAAGCCCACCTAGGCAAACCTTTGGTCACCTTTTTCTTTGCCACTAGGCACAAATGCTCATAGTTAGCTGCTTGGAGCTAAGTGGTGAGGGCCAGGGGTCATTGACCAAACCCACCAATTGGATTCTGTTTAAAGGGAACTACGAATCAAGGACCCATGTACCTCAGAACAAGAGGGAGCTCCAGCTAAGCAATCTCCACCAAATGGATAGAAAAGTCAGAGAAAACAGGTGTAGCAAGCAAGACTGAGAGATGTGCACAGCAAAGCTGAGATGAGGAGAATCCTATTTGTTTTGAATGCATTTCTTGGATGTTCATTATAATTCTTTTTAAAAATATTTTATTTATTTATTTGGGGGGAGAGGGAGGAGCAGACTCCGTGCTGAGCAGAGAGCCTGATGCGGGGCTTAATCCCAGGACCCTGAGATCATGACCTGAGCCAAAGGCAGGCACTTAACCAACTGAGCCACCCAGGTGCCCCATTATCATTCTTGAGAGTACCAAGGAACCTTGGGTCCGTAAGATAGTTCATTACCGATCCAGTACGGTCCCTTTTTGAATCATCCTAGGGTGAGGTGGACTTTGCTACTTACAATTAAAAAGAATAACTATTACACTAAAGGATACTAAATGGAGATGCTATCTTCATGGTTAAGTTGCGGGAGCAGATTTGAAGCTGCAGGAGCTTATGTGAGAAACACAAAAAAATAATTCAAGGGGAAAAAACTACAAATCCCACAAACTAAGTATACACGAGGGGAAGGGATATGGAAGAAAAGAAAAAACTTCATGCAGGTAGAAACCTTAGGAACGCTTATGCAAAAAAGGATTTGCCAGGTCTTAAAATATGGACAGAATTTGTTTTTGTAGTGACAGAAGGAAGAGTGTTCTAAATAGAGGGGACGGCATGGATGATGCGGTGTGTTGAGAAGTGAGCTTTGCTGGGACCAAATTGGATTGAGGGCATATGGAAGACTCAGCCAGAAAGGCAGGCTGGAGCTACACTGTAGCAGACAGACAACCCTAGGCTGTGACATTCACACTTTTTAATTATTTACTTAAGGGCTTGCAAGGGACAGAATCGTAAGCTTTGAGAAAATCCTCTGGCAATGTCAAGTAGTAGATGAGAAGAAATAAGATATGGGAATACCACTCAGGAGTTCATTTAGAAGACAAAAAGAGCCTAGGTAACTCTTCAAGATCCATTATATGGTCATTAAACAGGTAAACAGTCTGCTTCGATAGAACTCCCCATCAACATCCCTCCCCAGAAGTTAAAAAAGAACCACACACAAACACATACACACATACACACAAAGCATAAAATGATATGGATAATCATAAAGGTATATGGACCACCAAATATGTTGAAATGACTCATACTCTACGGAGTCCTAGGATCATTCTTTCCCCTGGAGTACTTAGGCCTTAGTAAGTGCAGAGAACCCAGGTAATTATAATACAGTTTAATTATAAGTAAAAATTAATATGCAATGGTATGGGCATAACACAGAGGACAGCAGGGTGGCACCATCTTGCTGGGAGGCCTTGTGGTACAGACTTCTTGGAAGAAATTAGGGAGAGGCTGAGTCTTCAAGAGTAAAGAGATAAAGACAAGGTAAGAAGTGGGACTGAGTGGAGTTGGGTGAGAAGTGAGCAGGCATTTATGGCAGAGAGGATCTTACAAGCAAAGGCAGACTGTTGACAAACAGTAGACAAATGACAAACACATCTGTGGTTTGGAGCACCACAGAGAGAATCAGGGAGGAACAGATAATCAGGCTGGAAAGAAGGGCAGGAGCCAGGTCACAGGGAGGTCCAAACTACTTAATGTGGGATAAAAGCCATGAGCTCTCAAATAACACTGCTTAGTGTCTCCAGGAAACTCCAGCATGGAGGCATTTCACCTTGATCCTCAAGAACACACTATTTATATCTAGAGAAAGCCTAAAATTAGATCAGATCAAAACATTCCCATTGACTCACACAAAAGAGATCATCTGTTGGCAACTAACTTCCTGAGTTATATTTAAAATATCTCCTAGTGCCAAAGGGATAGAATGATTAACTTATGAATAACTACCATCTTTGCTGAAAGATTTTAATAAGAAGAGAAAAACATCACAAAATATACTAATTTTGTCATCTACCAATCCTATACTCCTGGGTCAGGTCGTCAACGAAGGCCATCATCACACTGCTGAACATAGGGTGCATAGCAATGTGGGTCAATCATGCTTCTTTTGAGCAATCAGCCTGTTTGTATTTAATGGACACTGCGCTTCTACTGGGGAGTGAAGCTCCAAAATATGGCCCTACGCTCAAAGTCACACCAGACCTCCCAGAACAGATTTGGGCTCTGGTTTTTCTCTTTCCCAATCTTCCACCTCCCCATACGTACTATTTCCCCTCTGTCTCAATTTCTTAATATGATTTTCCTAGGGTGCTGATCTTTTTCCCTTCCTCCCTCTATTTTCTAAAAACAAAATAAACCAAAAAACCCAAAACACTGATGTGAAATGAGCAGATTCTGAACAGATTACAAAAACTGAGCTCTGCTGAATGGGTAGGTATCCTGAACCTAAAATCAAGTTGATAAACACATGGCACAGCATGATCTGATTTTGCCTCAAAGGTGCACAGCCAAGGCACTGAGACGTGGTAAGCAGTGGGTACGGGACAGAAGACAAGGAACCATCATCCAAAGCTAAGTCAAGCTCCTTGGCGCTGCTGTCTATGACCCATAAAGGGGAGTTGTGTTGTTGGTGTGGATGACAAATCTTTTTTTTTTTTTTTAATCTAAACAAATGGTGGGTGTTCATTAACTCCCTTTCTTCAGATGGCCAGGTGGTCAACCTAAGTATTTTCCCAACCAAGTTTGGAAAAATAAGGTGGTTGCATCTCCTTCGTCTGCCTTGATAGAAACCTTTTAGAATTTCATGCCGTACTTGGAAAGTGGTAGGATGTAGGCAAAAGGAGTATCCAAATTTTATGCTGAGTAAAATAGTGTGGTTTTCAGAATCTGACTACCATATCTCTAATGTAAATCCTTGATTATGCTCCTAGACACGCCCCTTTGGGACCTGTGATGACCTCCCAAGGTCATACCACATACTTTCTAAAATTCTCTTTCTTCTGCAAAATTCATATAAAATTTCACTTGAGACACCTTTAGTATCATTACAATAGCTATCTGAGAAGAAAAAAAATTCCATTTATGGATTATGTACATTTTCAAAAGGCAGCTTTTGATAGTAGTAAACTGTAATCTGTATAATGGGTCAGTGCCAGGCTTTGCGCTTAGAACACAGTGAACACTATTAGAAGAGAAATAACTCACTGTTCTTTTGCCCTCCTTATTTATAGTACAAGGAAAGAGAAACAACTGGCCATATTACACATGACAGAGCAGAATATGATCCACTTGGGCAGGGATATTTGGACAAACTTCTACACCAAGCACACCTAGGCACCGTTGACAGGTCATTGTTCAAAGATGAAAAAGGACAGGGGAGCTTCTCCTTCCTGACAGTGGACATCACTAGGGGCCAGAGACCTCTGAACAGCACATGCAGACTCAAGAGCTTTTCACAAGGTTATTTTACCTGCTGTCATAGAGATTAAAAACAATCGCCCCTTGCACATCCGTGGCTTCCTTAGCATAACTTCATTGTGCTAATGGATATTTTTATATCTTCAATTATCTTTGTTTAATGAGAGAAAGATGGCATGAGAAGGGGTAGACACAGGACCAGAAAAACTAGACTCAACATTTGGTGTCACTCCCTAGACTAGTTCCAGGATATCTGCGGGCATTCAACCTCTCTGTGTCTTGATCTGCCCCCCCTCCCACCTACATAATGAACAAAAAAAAAATGTGTATAAATATTTTTTGCTGGCATTCGTGTGTGTGCATAATTTAAAAAAAAAATGAAATGTTCCAAAATAACCATTAGAACCCAGATATGGGCCAACAACTAGATCTGTGCTCTCTTGTATAAATTCAGTTTTTTCATATACATTCCTCCACGATGATACAACCTTGGGGATCATGCCAGCCAGACTCTATTCCACATGGCAGATCATATTTTCTATCTTATTTATGATCTCTGGGATTAAAGCAGTACGTAGCAGCATTTGGGGCCTGACAAAGAATACTCAAAAGCAACAATGAAAAGTGACACATTGGTGATGAGACTCCATGCCTCATAGACACATAGAGACTGAGTTTTTTTTTTACCTTAATTAGAATTTTGCCAAAATGCTGTCATCTTGTTAGTTAAGCAGCTGCTACTTTTAAGATCTTTTCAATATTTTCCAATTTATTTAAAACACTGAAACAGCAGAGGAAGCACCATTTTAAAAGTTCAAGTGATTTTTTACAGAGATTATTTCAGAAAAAAATACGCAATAATCTTTTTGGTCATAATGTAAGTATTTTGAGACATTGTAGAGGTTGGAGAAAGTTTCACAAATGACACACACTGCTCCGCAGGCATTATTTAAAAATGTCATCCTTAGACTTTTGAACCCATTTGAAGAATTTAAAATATTTAACAGTTTAGATTTCATTATAAATCCCGTTTCTTAACTGTTATCAAGCAATCAAAATATAGTAGAATAGATAAAGAAGACAGCTGCATCTGTCCCCATGTTTTAGGTCTTTGTCTAAAATGTACTGCTCAGAAGAGGAGTCTGGAGGAAACTCTTCCATTGACTTGTGACGGCTTGAGGAAGCAGAGAGGATATTGTTACTTCTGGGTAACCTCTTGTTCTGGTCATTCCATTGGCTGGGAGTTGACCAGCCTTGTGTCTCTATCACAAAACGTTCACACTCCACCACTTAACTGCATTCTCTCTATGCTTTTGGGACGTTGTTCAAATCCAGTCTTTCCCAGGATACTTTCTCCAACTCTGATTCACACTTATTGTGCGGTGGGGGGTCAGGACAGGATACCCTATGACATTAAAGATAATGCGAGGCTTCTCAACTGGACGTACATTAACATGATGAGATCATGTGTACAAGTAATTTGTTACTTACAATCGCTGCAAGGTTTTTGAATAATTTATTTAAAAATATAGAGACTAGAGTTCCTTCCGGATATCCTTATAATAAAGACACTCTCATTAAGTGTTATTACAATCTGTTTTCTTGAAAGAAATGGGAGAAATAACCAGGAAATACTGTAACTCAAAATTTATGCAGATCTTAATGTTTCTCATGAGGGCCGTCGATGATTTGTGCCACAGAAGGGAAAACTAGGAAGTGCTGACATAAATTAAACAGTTGAGATCTTACTTCCATGCCATCTTATGTTGTTTCCTGAGGATTTAAAATATGTAAGTTATTTCTCTCACCACCTCGTGAGTTTCGGGAGCAAGAGGGTTGTCAGATGTTAACAAGTAAGAATACAGGTTTAGCAAATATTACATGGGACATACTTACAATAAAAAAGAACTATTCATTATTTATCTAACTTTGAGATTGAACTTCAGACTGAAATTCAGCTGGGCGTTCTGTGTTCTATCCAGCAACCCTAGTTGAGAAACAGGTCATCTGAGGAGTGTTTTAGATCTCCAGCATGCCTGGTTCAGGGCTGGACACCTGCAAGGCCTTCATTAAATACTTATCAATGGACAGCTTGCAGACTTATTTCATTGCTATTTTAAAAACAAGCCTTAAAAGAAACGAATAAAAGTGAACATTCGCTTCTCCGGATGATTTCAAAGACAAAGTAAGAGCCGAGGGCTCCATTCTACCCTCCGTGGCAATCCTGCAGAGCATTCTGCTATATGCTGTGGAGCCAAGGTTAACTTAATGACATGCCTTAATTCCACACGGCTCTTCAGGGTTATTGCCTTGTCCTTAATGCAGGCTACGTTTCAAACTAGGTCATGTCTACTGCTTACCAGCTACTTGAAGATGTGCTCAAGAAGAACCAACTGATCCAGGAACCCAGAGAGAGTAGCAGGGAGTGTCTATAGGCATCCTGATTCCTGTTTCCCTCTGGAGCTAGAGTTAATTTAGACCCAGATGTGTGTTTCTTCCATACTTCTTTCCACCAGCTTTCTTGGTTATAAAGGAAAGCTGTTGTCTCTTAATTTCACTAAACAATAAAGCAAACCACTTTGCATATAAATTTGATAAGTCTCTCCTTTTAAGATTTTAAGAAACTATGAGGTAGTGATCCACGATTTATTGTTATATGAAAACAATGAATCGTGGAACACTACATCAAAAATTAATGATGTATTGTATGGTGACTAACATAACATAATAAAATAAAATAAAAAAATAATAAATTTAAAAAAAGAAACTATGAAGGAGAGAAAAGACTCCTTTCCACTGGTTCTGAAAATATAGCATCTATGGGGCCTTCATTTAGTTTCCCATGATGTTTACTGCCTAATTAAAAAAAATACCATCAATACAGATCAAAGTGAATCCAACCTCTAGTCATATTAAATGAAAAATATATTTAGATTTCCATAGTCTTCCAGAAAAGCCAAGAAAAATAAAACACATTTGTAGCTGGATTCTGAAAATCAAGACACCATTGCTCGCTTAGGCAGCACATAGAAAAATCAAGAGATCACAAATGGCTAAGTACAAGAGTTCAGTTCTGAAATGGTTGATGTACATTGGTTCTATCAGGTTCAGTATGGCTGACAGAGTGGCATAGATTAGGGGGATAACAAATGTGGTAGACTGTTCCAGCTCACAAGCAAGAGATTTTCAACTCTTGACCTACATCTTAAAGGAAGAAAATCTTTTAAGACTTTAGAGTTGGAAAGAACCCCCAAATTTTATTGACTCTGTCTTTTTACACCATGTATGTATTTTCCCTTTTGAGGCCTCTCCCCATGTCATAATAGAAAATTATTAATTATTTATATTTATAAACAGTAAATATAATTATATATATATATTTTCATAAACAATTGCAGGACCTAAGCAATTAGTAATGTCAACACATGAGGTCAAGTGTTAAGTCATGTCAGAAGGTACTGAGTATGCATTTGGTCACTGCACTCGATGCTTATTGCAGAAATACGGGGACATCAATTTTTACATAATGCCCAAAATGACTTCCCTTACAACTTGCTCTGTAGGACAGTCTCTAACAGTTAAAATATCATTAAATAATTCCTTCAGGGAAATGCATTGTATCTATTCACCATTCATTTTGTTGCTAAAATGACATTCAACTCTAAATTTAATGTGTTCACATGTATATAAAATAAGATATATCTACTAAAAAATAAATATGAAAACGAAGCCATCATGCAATCATTTTTTTCAGAGCAGGACAGCTAAAAAGTCAGGATTTATGCTTAATTTTAAATCTGAGTTAGAATGTAATTAATTCTAAGCTAAAACAATTTATGGGCTATATATCTATATCTATTTATCTCCCATATATATTATATATATATTTTAAAGTCTTGATAGAAGATAATTCATTTGGTCACAGGATTAAGGGCTGGTCGTAGTTTTTTTCTCAGACTTGTTTTTCTTGACTAGGAGAAACACCTAACGAGCTACAGAAATCTCAGGATTTACATTTTATTGACATAACTAGTGACTGAAAGCTAATAACCACCTGATGCTATTTTGTATAAAGAAACAATGAGGCTTTCAAACTCATCTGATCTTCTTTAATACTACTATCCCTTCTCCTAAATGATCTATATACATATATTTCTGTCAATGCAAAATATAGACTGAATTTGAGCCAAACTTGAAGGTTCGGCTGACGTAGGTTCCGCTAAGATGTTAGGGATCAGTTACTGTGCTAAGTACCACGCCTACAGTGCTCATATGCATTATTGCATTTAACCTTCACCAAAGCTTCCTTGGGCTAAGTATGAAGATCGCTATCTTAGACCGAAGATGCCACTAAGCTTTCACGCACCCTATTGGTGGCTCTGTATCTTGACAAGGCACAGGAATTACTGATGGAATCATTTTATGGAATACTGAATTGTAGTGTCTCACATTTTTATCTGTTTCAACAATTTGTCTTTGTATCGACAACTTGAAGGAAAGGACTATTCTTCCACAACACATCTGGCAAAGAGTTACATGTACAAGAGGTATTTTTAAACGATTCTATGAATAAATGAATGCCTATTGACACGCAGCCAGGTTCTACAGGTTTTTTTGTAGCCTCTCATTTCCATCAGCAAATGAGAGCAAGCACTATTACGTGCTACGGATATATTTTCGTAATGTATGATATGGTGTGGGGTGGTAAGTAGATGGACAGGAGCAGTTCACACTGTAGCAGATACCCTCAGCGCTTGGCCCATTTCCCCTTGGGTCCCTTTACCATTGTAGCACACACAGGCTCATGCCATACACTCCCCAAAACCCAAAGCTGGGTCTTCTAAAACGGGAGGATGCCCTCAGGCAATTGGAATCTATCCATCTAGAAGCAAGCAGGAAATCCCTGTGGATTTACTCGGGGAGGGCAGTCTTGTCCAGTGAGTGGTGTGCAGGGGTAGGACTATTCTGGTCCTCTTGTCCTTTGTCAGGACAGTGCAGCTCTGAGGCAGGCCTTGCACTGTTTCTGGAGCCTTCCCCACATCAACGAGCTAATGCTAGGCTCTTGGAGATGCTGCCTGATATCACACCTTTGCTTGGCTTCCTTCCCCTCTGTCCCATCTCCTCACTCCACATCTATTTCTCCAGGCAACATTTCTTGGATAAGTCACTTTATAAGGACCTTAGTCTCAAGTCTCACTTCCCAACCTAAAACCATGCTGCCAGGATGCAATGGGGGTGCCAAAAACAACCCATCTTTTCAATCACAAGCCTCAACTAAAGAAATTACCTGTTGTGGTAAGAAATGACCCTGTGGTAGGCAGACCAATAACCTCCCAAAGATACCTGCACCCTAATGCTGGAACCCACGAACACTGGGTTACATGGCAAGGTGGGATTAAGGGTGCAGGTGAAATTAAAGTTTCCAATCAGCTGACCTTAAAGAGAGTATCTTGGATGATCGGGGGCGGGGGTGCAATGTAATGACAAAACTGGACAAGAAACACAGAAGAGAGGGTGTTGGAGGGTCGTGAAGTGGGGCTCGTCTGGCTACTGCTGGCTATGAAGACGGATAGAGGACCCCAAGCAGATGCCTGGAGCCCTGAGAAGCTATAAAAGGCAAGAAAGCAGATTCTCCCTTAGAACCTCTGGAAAGGAACTAAGCCCTGTCAAAACCTTGATTTTTTTCCCACTAGTGAGACCTATCTTGGACTTCTAGCCTCCAGAACTAAAAGATAATAAATTTGTGTCATTTTATGCAATTCAATTTGTAGTAACTCATTAGGGCAACAGTAGGAAGCTAATACAATCACCGACCATGTCATTCTGGCTCCGGGAGCTAGCGCCTAGCTGACCTTGGCCAAGACACTTCAGTGTCCCGGAGCCTCGATGGCGGTATTGATGAAATAACCATCGACTTCATAAGGCTGTTCTGAAGACTAAGTGAGACAATGTATAAATTATTTAGAGGAGTACTTGGTCCAGTAAGAATTCATTACATGGTGGTTACCATATTACTGTTGTCAGTAAGTGTGCTGCTGTTCTGTGTTCCTGGGAAACTTGGAACTTCTTCCTCTGTGTTTATGGCCATCTTTGGGGTCTGAGTAGGATTTCAAGACAGGTGCTGTGTGATATACCAGTAAGGAAACACCATTCTGGGCCCTACCTCAGCAGAGGCTCATTTCTGGTAAATGAAACAGTATTCATAAAATATGTAGTATAGTTACAGTGAAATTATGTCAAATCTACATTCCTTAGTATGTTTCAGGCCAGAAAATATGGTGGCAATGGTATGTAAGTTGGGCACCTGTCTCCGAACTGTGGGCGGTATTCGAGTTATACTGACAGCCTTTGAAAACGGTGGTCTATTGTCAAATTAAGGCAGGAATGAAGCAGAAAAATGTGCTTCTATATTTATATATTTTTTTTCATAGTTATTTCAGAAATGCTGAGATAGATGCTGACCTCAATTCTGAAGAGTAAAAATAAGCTAGGGACATAATCATCAACACGAACAGCATGTATATGAACAACCAAATCCTAGAAGGGTGTTTGCATCCATCCATCAGATGGCCTTCACCAAAGAGACCCTACAGAGCGTCTCTGCAGATCAGCTTCTGATAACAACGTCTGGGTGACAGAGCAGACACATATCAAAAACGAAAAAGAAATGAAAGCAGCATTAAAAATGTCATTTTCTTCAAGCTACGAAAGAAACTTCCATCTTTCCCTTGTTTGGGTAAAATCCCAGTTAGTACTAGCGCAGCTACAAATAAGAGGTTGGAAAAAAAATCAACACGGAGTAAGGTGATCCACAGATGTCAACACCATAGACAATACAAAGCCAACAAAGCAACTTTAACAACTCATCCTGGAAAAACACTCTGGTTTTGGCCATCACTCTGCGTAAAGTGAGTAGCTTCTTGGCAACAGATGTTTCTCTTTCTTGGACAGTTGCCAGGCTTTTTTTTTTTTTCCTTTTTTGGTTGGTCCGTTTTTGTTTTTTGTTTGTTTGTTTTTAGAAAATCATAGATTGGGAGCCATTCAAGCTGGGCTCATTTTAGCTGAATCTGGATCAACAGTAAAGCCACAGCATCTTACTCCTTGGTATAGTGGAAAAGGTCAGCTAATTTTGCAGGAAGACCAACACAAACAGGGCTTCCGTGTGCAGACTGAGCACTGGATGTATTCGGGAGCGTGACAGGTGCACAGCCTTCATCACTGCACTGCCAGGTGGGTGTGACTCTAACTCCACGTGTCCCCTTAGCGCTCCTGGAAAAATCGTCCCAACTCCTCCACTGACTCTGGGCTCCTGCCAACTCTTCCCCAGACGCGGGAGCAGAATTATTAAAAATACAATCAACCATTAAGGTACAACATGAACAGGCCCTCCCTAGGCATCACACCAACTTCCACTTGACATTGGATTCCCGGTGCTTTGAGAAGGCAGTGAGCGCCCCAGGGCCCCTCTCCTCTCTGCATCCTTAGCAGTTCACAACCCCCCGGGCTGGATTCTTCTGGAATGCCACTGCCATTTTGGTTTTACAGAGTTTCTTGAAGGCCCCCCGTGCTCCTCTGTGAGTAGGTCAAGGTCATCAACGACAGCTCCCAGCAGGAGAACAGCTGTATGCCAGGCACCATGCTGGATGTGTTGCAAGCCTTATCCCGTTCCTACTATATTCTCTCCCTCTGAGGAAAGTGGCCATACCTTCATAATTCCAGCTAAGGGAAAGGAGTTTCCGAGAACGAAGCAAACCCAGGACCACATGACTAAGTGGCAAGCTGGACTTCACATCAGGTTTCTGATTCTATCCCTCCGGGTATCAAAGCCACTACAAAAGGTGAATATCTTAAAGGTGATTGTCTATCTTTGTTTTACTTTGACCTGGTGAAAATCTATAGAGAGATTATCCTAGAAACCTTCTGTGATCCGTTTCTTCTATTGCCCATACACATCTCCCCACCCTACTCTCCTTCTCCAGCCACAACTATCATTCCTTCCAGGATTCCATGCATTTTAAGGAAAAAAAAAAAAGTTAAAAAAGATCCATAATAATAGGATTATAACAACATACCATGTGATTGCAGTCAGGGAGTGACACTGGGTTCAGGTGGTCTTCCCAGGGCGTTTCACAGGGGAAAATCTCTTCCCTGACTTTGACTTTTGTAAATTAACCACCACACAATTCTACAATGGAGTCACTGATTATAAATCCATGTCTCACAGAACAATCTGGAAGAGACTGTTTTAAAGTTTTACACATCTTCAACCATCTTACCTCCTACATGACAAATATGAAAAAGTTCCCACTCCTACTGGTAGACACATGTGAAAACCAATTAAGGAAACTATGAAATTATCCTGCAATTTTATGAATAGATTTTCTTTGGAAGTATTCTATACAACTGCAGATTTCCATGATTATTTGCATAGAAAGCAACTTACAGCAGTTCACTTATTTTATAATCCTATTCCTTTCTTAAATGTAGTCCTTTGCAGAATCCTTTTAAGAAGTGATGGAGATGAAGTTAATGGAGATAATTTTTTGGTTAAACTTCCCTATTTACCTCCCTGTTGGAAGGGATCACTTCCCCCACCTTGTTCTATCTTTACATTTTGGTTATTGCTTTTGTCTTCAATTCATCCATGCACCGAGCTAAGTAGAGCCCCTCACTGATTTCTTACTTAGATATTCAGGTCATTTGAACACCTCTGTCACCCACCCATCATGTCTGCCCATTTTTTGGGAGTTCAGAGGTGAAGTGTTACTCATTCTCTCTAACACAGAATTTAAGAAAAATCATCTTTCCTTCCCAATTTCCTGTTTCCTGACCCAATCTAGATTAGGCACCCCCTCTGTATCCTCAAGACATGATGCCGTCAAAGTTGCTCATGGTCTGTTTCACATTTATGTGTCTGTCTACACGCCCATCCTTCTCCACTCTTCATTGGACTGTTTTCTCAAAGTGTATGCAGTATCTGGACCTCAAAGATGCTTAATAAATGTTGATATAAAATGGAACGTAAAAGAAACCCTGTTCAAATTATCATTAAAAGTAGTCCCGTGTCTCTAAAAAGGTAGCTGGGCCCTCATTATATCTTTTACGGGACTCAGGCACCTCACGGACATTTTTTATAGGAAGTAATAGGAATGTTACCCAGGATTTGTGAAAAATTAATACAATTAGAAGAATTGTGGAAACAGACTTTGCAAGGGACACAGGGCTATCAAGATGCATTGTTTTGTGAAATATAAATTATCATAATTACATTTGAGATATCTTCTTGAAGTAGAACTGATGATTGCTTCAGTTACTACACATTTTCAGTATCTGCTGTATTAAGCCCTTCAGCTTTTGCTTCTAATTCTGCAATTGCAAGTCATTTTTGTCTGGACTGATTTTTTTTTTCCTTACTAGACTAAAATTTGTGTATTCCATTTTGACATGCTATAGAGCTATTCTATATAGCACTGTTACTGATGTCTATGCAAATAAAACAAGAATTGCTTGGTTTTCAAAGAAAGCTTTTAGATTTAAAATTTCTATTTTTTTTTTTTTGCCTCAAGGAACCAAGAATTATGCTGTAAATGACTAAATACCCCCAAAATTAATGGTGATTTTAACATCTTTGAAGTACATTTTAATTTTTAAAAAGTCATTAGCAATCTGTATTCATATACTAGACATGTGAAAACCACCACTCCATTCATGAAATAATTAGCTTTAGAAGGCAATGATACATAATCTTGTTAAGACATCAAAGATTTGACAAGAAAACAAAACTCTCTTATTGGAGAATCAATTAGTTTGCAAAAGATGTTAATGAGCTGAATTTAATCTAATTAAATACCAGAAGTAAAGTGTAAGATCAAAGTGGCAAACAAAGCAAAATAAAACAACCACAAGTGCCAAACTGATAAAATATCATAGCATTAGTTTAAATTTTGGTTGTCTTATCAATGAAGCCTGCCATAATGTCATTAAATATCTAAAACAAATACCAACACAGCAATTTCATTTAATAAATATTAAGTTAATAATGAAATACAAAAGAACACCCATATTTTCTCCTGAATACCTCCTGATCAAATGCTCAACAACTGCCCTATGGAATGTAACATGGCAGATAATAGACACTTGTTAGAAATAATCCTTCCCCTCTTTTGTCCCAAAGCAAACCAATGAAAGACTATATACTAGGACTGTGATTTGAGCCAAAAATGGGTTATTAACTAGTAGCTACATAGGTATGAATATTTTTAAAGATTTGGGCCTATTCTCTGCCTGGAGTGGAAGGGATACAGGGAACTCTAACCTACAAACCAGGTGTAAATTTCCATTCTTATCTTTCTATAGGTAGAGCTTTGGTTAACTTGATTTACACTCTCTGATCCTCAACCTCATAACCTACAGAATGAGAATAATAAAGCTTCCCCAGAGTTATAAGAATTAACTGAGATAATGTATATTAAGCCCTTAGTCCTGGACCCAATGTGGAGCGAGCAGTCATTACATGTGAGCTAATAATCCTAACACAAACTTGTGAGACGACCCTGCAGTGGGACACAGAACAAATTCCAGTTGCCGTCCTAGTTGTAAAACAGTCTAAAGGAGTTCGTTTGAATTTCACTATAAATCCTATTGGGTGGCTCAGTCGGTTCAGCGTCTGCCTTCAGCTCAGGTCATGATCTCAGGGTCCTGGGATCGAGTCCCAAGTCGGGCTCCTTGCTCAGCTGGGAGCCTGATTCTTCTTCTCCCTCTGCCCCCAGCTCGCATTCTTTCTCTCTCTCTCAAATAAAATCTTTTTTAAAAAATCCTATTTTTAACTAAAAATTAAAATTATATACATAGTACATTAAATTACATGTATACACGTCATCCCCATCAAGGCTGGGACAGAGAGAATGCAAAGTCACAGGGAACGACTCTGTCACCTGCAGTCCTACTCGAAGGCAACAGCTGGGGGTGAAGCAGGGATCCAACTGTCTTCACTGCGTCTTCACAGGGCATATCTGGAGGATGGGGGCTCAGGCAAGGGGGCGAGCATGTCCCCTCCAGCGGCTGGGGCCACGGGAAGCTGTGGGCTAGTGGTGCCCGGTTTGTCAGGTCTTTAAAGAGAGGCCAGCCGTGTTCATGTAAAAAGGCCCTGACTTTCAAACTTGGTGATGATGCTTTTAAACACATAATGGGTTGGAAAAGCACCTCTACAGGCCACAGTCTGGGTCCTCTGATTAAAGCAGAGTTCTTAGAGCTGAGGTAGCAGCAAATAGAACGGAGGGACAAGAGCCAAGAAGTAAGGCACTAACATGGGGACCCATGCTAAGACCTCCCAGCCTCCCAGCGCAGACGCTGTTCCCTTTGTCTGGAAAGTTCTTCCCCCACCAACATCTACCTCACAGACGCCTCGCTTCCAAGGGCCACCTGCTTGCAGAATCTCTCCCTGCCTCCTCGACCCACTCACAACACCCACACTTAGCGGCTAACCTGTCCCCAGTAAGACTGTACTTTACATTAATAGTAAACCCGATCACCAGGTGCGCTGTGAGCAACGCGAGGGATCCGCAGTGGGTTGTGTGTAACGGGGTATCCTCAACAGACCCGTAGACACTGTTCAATCAGATGTCGTCTGTTTGCTCGTCTCCCCTTCAGGGCTGCGAGCTCCTTAGGATGCCAGGGCTACTATGTATTTCATGCTTCATCCGCCACTGTCTCGATGCTAAATAAATACATAGTAGGTGTTCACTTAATGCTTTTAAAGCATGTTAGTGGGTGGCTATTGTTAGGTACTGTTACAGAAATCTATGATCTATCGATGAACAAAGGAGACAGATATCTGCTTTCCTCTCTCCTGTTGCTCATATTCCCTAAAGGGGCCGGAAATAAGGGGACTGGGCGTGTGGGAAGAGGGGGGGTCTCACTGGGAGGCTGAAGACCATGAGGAATTCAGCCAAGCAGCTGTCTGGGGGACAAACACTGTGGGCGGAGGAGACACCCGAGAGCAAAAGCTAGGGTGCCTTGTGTGTCCACGAGACGGGAAAGGAGGCTAGCCGGGTCACAGAGGGGAGGAGCAGGACAGGAATCTGGGGTCAGGGGGTGCAGGGAGGCTAGGGTCTGGCAGGCCACTTCAAAGACTGTGGGGGGAGTGAATGCTGGAGAATCCAGGGGTCAAAAGTCAGCAGTGCCAGGTGATGGAAAAAGAGACCATGACATACAACCAAGGAACATGTTTCAAGTTAAGTACAGCAAACAGGTTCTGGCTCACTCTGATTTTCATGCTCAGATACCAGTGGCGAGATAAACATAAACTAAATGTTGTAATATCGGGGTTATAAACTGTGTGTGTTAGAGCTGTGTGTGTGTCCGTGAGAGACAGACAGACAGACAGAACTAGGTATTATGAGTATGAATCAATGTATAGTGATTACATTTTAAAGATAGGAAAAAAAAAAAACAAAGGAAATGTTCTATGTGGGGGAGTTTTCCTTGGATGAGAGTCTATTGTTTCCAGAGTTTAAAAGTATAAAAGATCAAGTTCCAATGCATTAGAAAATCTTCCCAAATGGTATCTAACAGTTGGGTTTCTTAAGATGCCTCCAAAATGCCCTATTTTTGTCATGATCTAAACTGAGGCAACGCGAACACTAACAAATGAAAGTAATAAGCAGAGGTAATTATTTGCATATTTCAGAACAAAGAAAATATCACTTGTCAGAACTACCTGACCGAGGTATAGGCATTCATAGGTTTTGTTTTGAATCAGATAATTACCCCAGTCATCAATTAACAGCAGCTATGATTAGAGGTAATTTTAAAGGTAAAACATAAATTCCTTTTCCTATAGAGCTCCCAGGATTGCATTTTGTTTCTAAGATTTGCCTTCACAGTGCTTTTTCTTTCTTCTTGTCATACATTTTCAAAATAATCTGCTTTCTCGTAAAATATTAATGCCACAATACCTAAGCTCCTTAAGTAGCCAGAGCTAGATCAAACTTATTTCACTTTTACATTATTTTCTCTGGCAAGTGGAAAAATAAAAGTCACTAGGAGAGAACAATGGAGATGGAATGACTCTTTCAAGAAAAAATTTCAGAAACATCTTTATTTCTATTAGAATGGCTTAAAGACATAGTCTCTATTATGATAGGAGCTTCATTTATTAACGGTTTAATATATTATGCATTGTGTTTTTCTAACATTAAAAGTTGAATCAGTGCCAGGAAACCCCAATGATGCTCTATACACAAGTTCTTCTCGAACATTCACACTGCAAGAGGTGTGTTGACATCCCACTTTATAGAAAAGAAACAAGTTTACAGTTGACATCCCACTTTATAGAAAAGAAACAAGTTTAGTTATTCACACTCAAATCACTAGAAATTGAGATTTAAATCCAGGACTCCTGGGCCCACACTTTTGGATTCCTCAATGAATCTATCTAAGGCTACTTCACCTCATAATTCATAAATACAGGATTTTGCAGGTAAGTCGAGTGAGAAGACCATACTTACCATGGAAACTGGATTTTCTATTTGTGTTACTTATAAATTGGCTCAAGATTCCATTTTATTTGGGGTTTCTAACAATCCAGTGGTTTAAAAAAAATGGGAACTGTATTTAAACCTCATATTGCGAACCAGTGAAATTTAAAGCATTAAATAAAAAAAAAGGATTTTTTTCCACAGGTGAATTTTATTTGTGGTACTTTATGTGAAGACAGTTAGATTTTCTAAGCCTTTTATTGCCTTTGAGAGAACACAACACGGATCGAGTATCAATCAGAGTGCTTGTCCGAGGGAATTCCCACCACCACAGGACTCTGAGCCTGAGGGTCAGGTTGCTCCCTGAGAAAGCAATCACACGTGGAAGAATAACATAAAATCTTCAAAAGCTTCCACACCACAGAGAAAAGAATCAAACTTTCAGTCAGAACTGTGATTTGCAAACTGGGTTTTCTGTGGCATATTATACAAAGAGTTTTCTTTTTAGTCTACTCTCCTTCAAATGTTAGTGCTCACCAAATCTAGCCTCCGAATTCAAGCAAAAGAAATCTTATCTATTTTAGTGAAATTCAGTTGTATGTCTGCAGCCCGTTACTACATGCAAACAGACTGGACCAAACCTGAGGAAGTCACATGGGACATTCTCACCTAAACTATGCATTCTTTGTCACGCCCTGGGATAAAACTGAGGCCCAATAAAAGGTTAATCAGCCTGCCAATCTGGCCTGAAGAACAATAGAGAAGATAAATTGAGTTTTAATACATGGGCCTCAGGTAAAGCCCTAGGGGCTGATGGTCTATACAGACTCTTGCTACCAGGAGGGCAACTTCTAGTAACTCTGGAAGCATGTGGCTGCAAGTACTCACACAGCCACATCAGAACAGTCCCACCTTCCCAACCTTATGCCCTGATCTGGACAAAAATTTCCTTTTTTAAAATAAATTTTCCATTTATTTATTTGTCAGAGAGAGAGAGCACAAGCAGGGGGAACAGCAGAGGGAGAGGGAGAAGCAGAGTCCTCGCTGAGCAGGGAGCCCGAAGCAGGACTCGATCCCAGGACTCTGAGATCATGATCCGAGCTGAAGGCAGACGCTTCACCGACTGAGCCACCCAGGCACCCCTGGACAAAAATTTCTGATCAACTTATTACTGCACAGAATATCGAAATCCCATGAATGTGCATTAAAGTTTCTTTCTTCTCTTCTTTTAAATCACACATCAGCACTGAAACGCCTATTTGACTTTACAATGAAACCACCCTAATCATCTTGTTTAGAAACATCTGATTTGATATGTTCAGATCTCAACAAAGAGAAAACAGATCTGACACAACCCGAAACTGTTTGCCGCATGGCTGGAATTCAATGTGATGGGTCAGATTGTTAGCCGTGCCTAAAAATCATATGGTTTAGAGAGGACAATTTTATCTCCACCCACATGGTTTGCCCACAGAACTGAGTAAGAGACACAGCTCTAAAGATTAACAAGATGTGATTGTGGTAGGCAGAATTTTTACCGTGGTTTCCCAAAGATGACCTCCCCTGAATCCCCCAGAACCTAAGGATATGATGAAATAGCCCTAGCGTGAACAGGCTGTAATATGCCACAGTTGATCTTAAAACAGAGAGTGTGCCCTGATTTAATCACATGACCCCTTTAAGAAGCCAAAAGTTTTCTCCAACCGGTAGCAGAAGCAGGAGAGAGAGAGACAGAGAGAGAGAGAGAGAGAGAGATTCTAAGATGAAATGGGCACCTTTGCTGGCTTGCAGATTGAGTCTGATGAGGAAACAGAGACCTCTGTTTTACAGCTTCAATGAAATGAATTCTGCCAACAATCTGAAAGATCATGAAGCAAATTCTTCCCCAGAGACTCTATGGATCAGTACCCCGCAGCATCAACACCTTGGTTGAGCCTGGGAGACACTGAGCGCAGAACACAGCTGAACTCACTGGGGATTCTCAGCTGCAGAACCAGAGACAATAGACATTGTTCTCAGTTCCTGAAACTTGCGGTGATTTGTCAAGCGGCAACTAAAAACTCGCAGGTATTTCCACAAGGATGGAGGAACAAAGCAGTGACAAGTTTCTTCCAGACTGGTCGTTCTCACCAATTGACATTTATTTTAAAATGTCTTCCTGGAAGGTGAAGATAAACTGGTTTGATTATCAGCAACTTATGGCTTATTCCTCATGTTCCAACGTCACCCAATAAATCCTGAAACTAGAAACCTGCCCTCATAGAACACAGTGCCAAAAAGGGCATTATAGTTAATGGCTACCTGATGTTCAGATTACACTGCTTGCCAGAAAGTTTATATGAACATATGTTAACACGACCACAGTAATTAGTAAATATTTTTGAAGGAGGTAATTTGAGGACATGCAAAATATTCTGTTTTGTCCTCAAGTATGACCTGCCAATTTTAACCATCTTTGGTGGATCTAACCTGTAGGATTTACTGCGATGGCCTAATAATGATGGTTTAATACTTCCCCTCCTTTTCCTACATTAGTTAGCATCATTCTGTAAGGAATACCGGCCCCTTCTCCTTATGTATGTATGTATGTATGTACGTATGTATGTATGTATGTATTCATTCATTCATTCATTCATGGCATTTCCTTATTTTGGAGCACATGAAGAAGCTCTAGGATCATTTTGTATTATCTGTACCCCTGGCTATAGAATCAGCCATTCCTCCAAGGAACCCTGGTTTCTCTTTTGGGGGGATAGAAACCATGACTTGAGGGGCGCCTGGGTGGCTCAGGCCATTGAGCATCTGAGTTTGGCTCAGGTCATGATCTCAGGGTCCTGGGATCAAGTCCTGCGTCAGGCTCCTGGCTCAGTGGGGAGTCTGCTTCTCCCTCTCCCTCTGCCCCTGCTTGTGCTCACTCAGTCTCTCTCATACAGTTAAATAAAATCTTAAAGAAAGGAAGAAAGAAAAAGAAACCAAGACTTGGGCATGAGATAGGCCTGTTGCTACTGGGTTATCACTGAAGGTCCCTCAGGGAACAAAACCAGAAAACAGATGTACCTATGCTAACCCACATACACAAATACCCAGGTATCTGTCGTCTGTGTACCTACATGTGTTCCTATTGTACCTCTGATTCTAATCCAGCGCTATAATGCCATCTTGGCCTTCCCCCTTTCTTATCTGTAACTTACTTCTCAGACAGTGAAAGTCCTGCTTCTCACTATGTATACTCTCAAAGATCTTTCTATCACCACTTAATCTATTATTGCATTTACATAGCATGCAATAGACATCTGAAAGCAGGACAAAACAAAAAGGAAGGTCTGGGATTGATGCAAATCAATGACCAAGTTTTATCAGATCATCTAATAACTCAGAAAAGAATTTTGTGCATTAATCTGTTGCTGAGAATAGACAACCAAATATAATTGAAGGAAACTGGAATCTGTAATTCAAGAAAGCAGTGGATTATGAAAGGCAGTTTTCACATCTGTACGCACCATACTCAATTGTTCTTCTGCCTGCTACTCAGCATAACTTAGAACTAGCACATTGTTCTGATTCTATTTAATTAAGTGGTCAGATCTTCCACATAATTTCATTTCTCTCCTCATTTAATAAGGTTTGAAAAGGCAAAAGATCTTAATCTTTTTTTTTTTTTAAAAAGATTTTATTTACAGAGAGAGAGAGAGAGAACAAGCAGGAGGGGAAGAGAGAGGGAAAATCTCAAGCTGACTCTGCGCTGAGCATGGAGCCTGATGCTGGGCTGGATCCCATGACCCTGAGATCATGGCCTGAGCTGAAACCAAGAATTGGACACTTAACTGACTGAGCCACCCATGCAACCCAAGATCTTAATCTTTATAAATATCATTTTTTCTGATTATAAAAGGAATATGTGTTCACTGTAGAACATTTTGAAAATACAGAAATGTATTGGAGGAAAAACTCTTTCATTACTCATGTTTTATGCATCCAGAGGTAGTCTACATCACTGGTAGGGGTATGTCCCCTGATGGACCATTTTGAATATATATTTCTGTGCAGACTTTCTTCACTTTATATTATAGAGAACATTTTCTCATACTTTTAAATAGTGTTTAGTAATGGAGTAAATGAAAATTAATTGGAAGTTCATAAACTGGCTTGAGAATACACAGCAACTTAGTATATGATAAAAGGCGTATTACTTTATCAAAGGAAAGATATTCCAATCAACAAACTATATTTTGACAACTGGTTAACCATTTAGAAACAAACACAAGCCTCATAAGGTTAAATCCCTACTGTATAATGTACGCTAGATTATACTTGAGGAAATATAAGATTCCAATGTGAAAAATAAAGTTACAAATAACCCAGAAGAAAAAAATAGATGGGCAGCCTGACACTATGTACCAAAGTTTAAAATTACCTTTCCTATTTCTGAATTTATCAAAGTAATAGTCAAGAGTTTCTTTCCTAATCAGAAAAATGTGAGTTATTTGTCATGAAAAAGTGAGACAGCACATTTGTGAGCCCGATCATCCATGATTTTCAACAGAGCTTATATATCAAGAAAGGACTTTATCACCTACCTCCACATCTTGCTTGGTTTGTTTTTAGGACCCAGATACAACCCCAACAGACTCTTTCTTCAACTGTACCTGAGCAAATCTTTCTGGGATGGCTTAAGGAATATTTTGGCTTAAAAGTTATTGAACAGGCTCAAGTTTCTGGGATTAGACTGTATGGCTGAGGTGTCTTCAACGAGAGACCAACCATGAAGACTGTAGCAATGTTAGGTTAGCCCATCTTGTTAAGAGAGTGGACACTGGCAATCATTCCCCAATATCCACAAGTCACTATGCCCTACACCATAAACTTACATAGAGCCATAGGTCAGTTACATCTCAGCAAAACTGAAAGGGAAAAGAAGGTGAATAAAATTCCTCTTTGGGTGGATACGTGACAGATGATGGAAGGACCGTCACTCTTCCTGGGGGTTTCCTGTGTGTCAGACATTGTACAAAGCACTTTGCATCAATTACCTCATTAAATCCTCACAACTCTGCAAGGTAGGCGCTATTACTCTCATTTTTAAAATGAATAAAAGGGAGGCGTAGGTAAGTAAAGGACATGTGGCAATGCTTACAGAATATTCTGGGCAGGGATCCAGAACTTGAATCTGGTCATGAGGGAGAATCAGATGAACCCAAGTCGAGGGACACTCTACAGTAACTGGTCCGGAGACCCCAACCAATGTCAGCATCATGACAGATAACAGAGAGCTAAGTAAAGGAGAACAAGGAGGCATGCCTTCAAATCCAACACATGGTCCTGGATCAGACCTTGAACTGGAGGGAAAAGCCCTGCAAAGAACATTACTGGGGCAACTTGCAAAACTGGGGTAAGGGCTACAGAGTTTAGATAAAATATTCATGTTAAATTTCTTGAATTTTGATAACTTATCGTGATGGCCTAAGAATATATCCTTGTTCTTGAGAAAAACACATTGAGGTATGAGGGGTAAAGGACATGATATATTCACCTTACTCTCAAATAGTTCAGAAATCTACATATATATGTTTATACAAAATTATATCAATATATTAAAATAAGGAAAAAACAAATGTGAAGTGTCAGAAACTGGTGAATTTGTATAAATATATACAGGGGTTTTCAGTGTTAATCTTGCAACTTCTATGTACATTTGAAATTATTTCAAGATAGAATTTTGAAAATCCACTGCAGTATCTCTGAAGGCAGTAAATATTTCAAAGTTGATTCCTTGACTAAAATCAGGCCTTATTATTGTGAGTGAATGAATGGAGGTAATAAAATTTGGAGCGGCAAAATTTTTCATCTCATTTGTCTTGAAAACATCTTAGGCAGATACTAGTTTCATTGTATTGTGTAAATAAAATATCAAATATTACTGCAGTAGGAAAACTTTACTGCTCCTTTTTAAAAACCAGAGCCTATCCAGCAATTTAAATATACTACTAATCATTTTATAATGAACTCCTCGTAATGTTAGTTTATTTTATGAGCTAATATTAAAAATCAGCCATAGCCCTTATAGAAAGTCCCCAAAGTTCTGCCTATATTCTTTCAGGAAGGTTCTTTTTACTCTATCAGTATCAAATGGGATTTCATTACTATGTATTTATGTAAACACGGATTTGAAATGTAAAATGGTTATTTAAAATTCAGCTCAGCTAGAAGAGAATAAGTAACAAAAGATCTTCTTTTTAGTGCCCACTGATCTTCCAGCCCCTGTAGACATGCTTTGCTTCTTTATATTTGCAGCAATATTTACTAATATTGCTAGACTGGAAAATATTCTTTTCACTCAGATTTAACACAAAATAAATCTGCATCTAGTTTCCTAGGCAATTTCACATCCATCTTAAAACTCCTTAGGCAAAAACACTCTGGGTAGGTATGTGCAGCTACCAAAAAAATAAATTTTGTTTTATACTTGCTTGTCATAAATCTTATCCTTGAGTCTGTCAGAGAACCACTTCTGTAAAATAACTCAAAATGGTAATTTTACATGAACAATTTCCTAATAATTTTTAAGTCAAAGGAGTTAAAATTCAAGTATGAAAGATTATTAGCTAACATTCTTTAAGTCAAGAAAGAATTTCATGAAATGTTATGATCTGCACCTGTTCTAAGTTCTCTGGATTATGTGGTTCTTTCTGTGTTTTTTTAAATCAAATATAATATTTCCAGGATTCCTATGATAAGTAAATACATTGTTAGAGTAGTTATATTAGTATTTGCTCAATAAAAACTATTAGAAGAATCAACTACTGAAATCCATCCCTATCTTCAATGCATTTTTTGATGGCAATGATGGAAAGAATAATTTTGCTGAAACTTTTTTTTTTTAAGATTTTATTTATGGAGTGCCTGGGTGGCTCAGTTGTTAAGCGTCTGCCTTCGGCTCAGGTCCTGATCCCATATTGGGCTCCCTGCTCAGCGGGAAGCCTGCTTCTCCCTCCCCCACTTCCCCTGCTTGTGTTCCCTCTCTTGCTGTGTCTCTCTCTGAAAAATAAATCCTTTTTTTTCTTATTTATTTATTTATTTGTCAGAGAGAGAGAGCATAAGCAGGGGGAATGGCAGGAGAAGCAGGCTCCCCACTGAGCAGAGAACCCAATGCAAGACTTGATCCCAGGACCCTGGGATCATGACCTGAGCCAAAGGCAGACACTTAACTGACTGAGCCACCCAGGCATCCCTGAAACATTGCTTTCTTGCTGAGAACGATGGTAACCATCCTTCAAACTGCAAATGTCCCTCCACACTACCTCCCCTGTTTCCCTTATCCTGTTCCACTTTATCCAGAGCCCTCCTCACCATCTAAATACTCTCTGTCCCCACTTCCCACCTCAGAATACAGGCTTTGTGAAGAAAGATTTTGTTTCTCCCTCATTGTTTCCCAAATGCCTAGACTGTGCATGTACATGGTGGTATATGTAAGTATTGAACGAATGAATCCAACAAATGAATAAATTATATATAATCCCGCCTTACTGAGGACACAAATCTGACTTTTTACGCAGTTAGTATCAAGCGGGGAAGGATGTGCAGAGCCTAACATTTCATAGGACCTAACATTTAAAAGCACTTAGATAATTGCAAGGTCATTTACATATTTCATTTAACATTCAAATCAATCCTGTATGATAAGTAACTATTGTAATTTCGATGATAATGAAACTGAGAGCCAGAGGGCTTAGTAACTCCCTCAAGATAATGAAGAGATCAGAAATGCAATCCACGTACATCTGGGCCTGGTACCCCGCCTTTTTTATTACACCACATTACCTCTTGCGTCCCCATCCAACATATATCCTTCAGTTAATTGACTGGCAAGGTCAACATCCCATGCTGTAGATTGGTTTCCTGAGAGATAGTATCTCAGACTGATTTGTGTGCAGGTGGTGTACTGGAGAAGGTTCTCAGAACAACACCTGTGCAGGTGAAGGAAGCAGGACTGAACAGAGGAAGAAGGTGAGCTCTGACAGCCCTCTCGACAGAGGCCCCTGCCGACCCTACCAGAAGCAATGGAGCTGGATGGTCCTACAGAGTTTTTCTAATTGAGGCTAGGGGATTAAGCCCGAGATCAGCATTAATCTGTATTGGGTGCGTGGATAGAGTATAACCATGAGCCCTTGAGCTACCCTTAGCTTCTCTTCCCTGAAGGCGATGCCTAGAGAGTGGCGGAGGTGTGACCTCCCAGCCATCAACACTGTGGGCGGCGGGGGGATGAACCAGTCCTCAAGGGATTGTGGGCGGCACACTGCAGCATTTACTTGATCACTCAAGAGAAAAAAAATCACTGGTAATTAACTCAGAGGGAACCCTAAGATTTTGTATACTTTTCTTCTGTACTTCTCAACACAATGAAACCTCTTATCGAACTAGTTTATGAATTAAATCTTAATTTGCTGGCCTCCATTCCATGATTTCCAAATTAGCATATATAAGAGGAAAAGAAAAACTTGTTTATCTTCAAAAATTTTCTGCATTGAGGGGTGCCTGGGTGGCTCAGTTGGTTGAGCGTCTGACTCTTGATTTCAGCTCAGGTCATGATCTCAGGGTCATGAGATGGTGCCCTGTGTGGGACTCCATGGGGAGTCTGTTTGAGATTTTTTTTCTCCCTTTCCCTTTGCCCCTCTCCCTGCTCATGCATGCTCTCTCTCTCTCTCTCTAAGCAAATAAGTAAAATCCTTAAAAATTTTTTTCTGCATTGAAAAATCCAACAAAATAACTCAATATCTATTTAGGAAACTTTTGGAAGGGTATTGGCCCATTTATTTTGTTGGATGCGAAGATAGGACATGGTCTAGCCATTAACATATAAGGATTAGTTTTTGCTGGGTAATCATGGAAAGGACATTGTAGAGAAGACTTTTAAACTGTATCAGGAAGGCAGAGCAGGACCTTATAAGTAAATACTGAATGCAGAATAAAATGGCACAGAAGCAAAAGGAATGCTATGTTCAGATATGCAGGGAAAAACAAACAAACAAACAAACAAACATGGTACAAGTCCAGAAATGGTCAATATTGTAGTCCCACCTTCTTGAGAGTTTAGGTCTTTATTGTGGAATAATAGAAGTGAAAAAAAAAGGAGTCAGTTTGAAGCCATATCATAGGTCCTGAAGTTCAGAGTAATGAGTGTGTTTATTTGGTGGGTGATGGGATGTGAATAAATGCTCTTGGAGAGAGGTGTGACATCAGCATGGCAGCTCATATACAGGAGCATACCCTGGTATAGAGCCTGTCCTGGCATTTATAGGGCCTAAGGCAAGACTGCAAATGGACACCCCATAAATCGAATATCCTACCTTTGTAAATCTCTTCATAATCATCTGGAAGGCTACATTCAAATGATATTTTTTGTGTTCTTCAGATTCCCAAGCCCACCCCTGGAATGGGACCATGGCAACAGGTAGCCCCAGCCTCCCCTCCACCAGCTTACTCCTGCTTTCTACCAAACCACAAAAGACCTACACATCCAAACAATGTCTAGTCCTTCTTCCACCCCAGGGAAATTGCCATTCATGCCACTCAGGGCACACAACTGGAGTGACTTACTTGTATTAGGAAGATTCAGGGAAGAGCCCTCCCAAGCCACAGAAGGACAAGGAAGCCAAGGGTCTCAGGTTCCTGAAGGACATAGAAAGGGATGCACATAACCCTGACCCTGAAGACTCTTTTGCCTTTGGAAAGGGCACAAGAGAAGAGGGCCAGAATGGGACCAGCTAAGCTTCCAGAAATGGCATCAGAGCAAGGTTCCTACGTGCTTGAGCCTAGGGAACTGGTGTTTATGATGTATGGAGGATATGATAAACGAGAAGACAAATCTAACAGCATAAGTTACAGGTAAAGAAAAGATCTAGATTACAGTGGGAGAAGTAATAACAGAAAGGAATGAATATAAGCAATATCATGGAAGAGTAGTCAATAAAATATGGCATCCGAATACGCAGAAGGAGAGCTAGGACAGAGAAGGGGGTTGGAAAGAGGCTGTGCTTAGCTTTAATACCCAGATGACTAAGGAAATAAAGGTATTCTTAACAGAGGAACCCATGTGAAGGAAAAATAATGCATTTGAGAAAGAAATAAAAATTCTAGTCAGGACTGCTCTCCCACAGTATTTGCCCGGAAGTGTATTCAACTCTCCTTAAGGGAGACCCAGAGATCCATGATTCATTCTCTGAACCTTGAAAGGAATAATAAAACTATAAATATGAACTATCTCATCAATCACTTAAAATTATTTCCCATTTTCCACAAACACATAGAGCGTTGCCCTTTTAAATAAAAGCATTTGGCTAAGCAGCTCTTTCCAGGATATTTAGACATGGCTAGAAGGAGAAATTTTAAGATTTATATTCCAATTCTTAATGACTTACTCTGCTTTGGCAAATGGGAAATTAATGAAATTTGTTGTGGCTGGTAATAGAATAATTTATCCAGTCTTCTTTTGAATAAAACTACCAGTTAAAAAATGGAAATTAATGAAAATAAATAGGGTCAAGGGTAGTCCCAGGTGTGTGACTGCTGGCTTAATATCCTCAGTGCTTATCAGGGGCACATAGAAACGTGGAGAGCCTGGACTATCTTATAGAAGTGTGTGGAATGTGGGTGTACGAAGGTACAACGGATATGAAATATCAAGGTTTACAGCAGCAATGGTTCTAAAACCCATTATTTCCCATGATCTCAAATCCTCACTCTTCTGGGGTTGTCCAGAAGCATATAATTTTTTTCTCCCATATATTTTTAAAATAATTTATCCTTAATTTTAAAATGCATAAATGCAAAAGCTAACTTCAGGTACATGTTCTACAATTCTTGACCATTTTGTTTGGTAACACAAATTCAAAAGCCCTAAAGTAAAAAAAAAAAAAAAAAAAATTCTACTTTTCCAAGACAGCAAGCCCATGTTTCCAAGGGAAATAGTGCATATGGATGGGGGTGGTAGAAAACCTGTATTCTTCTTATGGAATGTTTGTGGAAAATGTTCCTTTTAAAACCAACATGTTTCCCCATATGGGGAGCAGGTTTGCAGCAAAGATGTTGAGTAGACAGTGAGAGAAGCAGTCAGCCATCTGGGTAGCAGGCAACTGTCAGCCATGGATGCCGAGGGCACCCCTAAGCTCAGGCACTCAGGAATATTCTAGAAAACAGAGGGACAGCCATTATACCTCTCAGGATAAGCTCTCAATACCCACAGACCTGAGTTGTGGGATAGTTCTAGAAAAGGGGCAGTTGAAGGAAAGGGGGTGTGATGGACAAGTTCATTACCTTCACAATGGTGCTCAGTTATCAATGGAAAACACGGACTGAGGCCAAGATAAAACCACAAGTGTTTTTATGACAAGTGAGCCTCTGTCATCTAAATCATGGAGATTGGCAGAGGGTAAGTGCATCATTTCTCAAGAGAGTAAGAACAAAGAGAAAACGGGGTGGGGAAGAAAGGGCAGCTCTATGCTTTTCTCCCATGTCCTCTTACACCTGATTTGAGCAGGAAAGGGAGACAGCCATGAAATGCACCCCCATGCTGTCCAGCCCCTGGGTCTGGTCTCTGTGGCAGGTACTACAGCACGTGGTGGGGAGGGGGTGGGGGCACAGAAAGGCCACAGGGAGCTGGGCTGGAATCCCAGTTGCTCTGCTTGTTTGCGGTTTGACCTTGCACAAATTACCTCACTGAGCCCCAATTTGCTCACAGGTGCAATGGGGTGAATAACGACTGTTGAGAGAATTAACAAAATAATGCACAGAAGAGTATTGAAGGCAAAGCCTCAGAGGGCAGGGAATCTGCCTGGTTTACCTTTAAAGAATAAAAGAGTAAACAATATATTTTTGCTAAGAGAAATAGACAATTCAATTTAAGAGGGAGGCGGTATTACAACACATGCTAAATTTAAAATCTTGTAGCATAATGGATTATAGTAACATACAGGTGTGCCGGCTTAAATGTTTAAGTTAATAGTTTATCTTACATTTCCTCATATGTATGGGATAGGACATCACCATTGGTTCAGGTGACTTTAGCCAATACAAGACACACTTTCTGTAATTCTGCCACTTTGGGAGTAAAATCTGTCTGTTCTCTGCCGTCCAGGCTGATGATCAAAGTGCCTAACCTGACTAGACACACACCTGAAAACCAATTCCCAAAGCCAAGATCCTCTTGCCTTATCCTTGTCTGCACGCTTTGGGTAATTGATTACTGACTTGCTCAGGACTCCACGACCTTGTGGACCATCACTACTACTGTCTGTGTGTTTGTTGCAACCATGGCCCTCTAAATCCATTACTCTAAGACAGTCTGGTTTTGGTGACAGCGTAAAGCATGTTACAGAACTAGAAGGTCCTTAACAGGTGCTCTGAAAATGGGAGCACAGGGAGCCCTGAGCCTTCTGAGCATAGAAGGGCGGGGAACAGGCCACCTGAGAGCTGGTAGTTGTCTTGATGACACTTGATTATATCAAGAATGCTTTATAGATGGTTGAGTGAGTTTGAAAATGTTGTAAGAGTTTTATTGAGGTATAAATGACATCAAATAAACTACACACATTTCAAGTGCACAGTTTAAAACTTCTGACATTTACTGACACTCATGATTCAATCACTGCACTCAAGATCACGAGCATACCCATCATCCCTGAAGGTTCCTAGCAGCCCTTTACCATCTCTGCCTCCTGCCAGACCCATCCCTAGGTAGCCCTACTCTGTTTTCTGTCACCAGAGATTAGCTGGCATTTTCTAGATTTTATATAAATGGAACAATATAGTATCCACTCCTTTTTCTATCTGGCTTACTTTACTCATTATAATTATTTGAAGACTCCTCTATATTGCTGAGTAAATAAAAACTTCATTCTGTTTATTGCTGAATAGTACTTCATTGTATGGCTATCCCCTGATTTATTTATCCATTCAAATGCTGATACACACAGGTTGTTTCAGGTTTAGGGCTATTGCATAGAAAGCAGTCATACATATTCGTGTAAAAGTCTTGGTCTTTCCATACCCTTTCATGCAAATATCTAGGAATGGAATGGCTGAGTACATGGCAGGTAATACATTTACCTTTTTAAGAAATGGCCAAACTTTTTCTACAGTGGTCATACCATTTTACCTTCCCACCAAACAGTACATGGAAATTCAACTCGCTCCACATCCTCTTCAATGCTCGGTATGGTCCATCTTCTAAATGTTGGGCATTCTAAGTTGTGTACGCTATTTCATTGTGGTTTTAATTTGTATTTCCCTACGACAAATTGTGATGAGCAAATTTTTATGTGCTTAAGATCATTTTCTCTTCGTTGCAGAAATGTCTGTTCAACTCACTTGCCATTTAAAAATTGGGATTTTTGTTTTCCTACTATGAGATGTGAGAGTTCTTTATACATTGTAAAATCAAGTCCTTTTTCAGATTATAACTTGCAAATATTTTCTCTCGGTCTGTGGAGAGAAAATATTTTCTTTACTTGCTCCTAATAATGTTGTTTTTCAAAAACAGAAATTCTTCATCATAATGAAAGCTAATTTAACATTTTTTTTTGTGGATGTTTTGGTACGATGTATGAAACAAAACTACCTAACCAAGTTCACAAAATTTATCTACTATATTTTTTCTTAAAGACTTTATGGCTTTGGTTAGGATACATTTTAACTGATTTTCTGTATATGGCACAAGGTATAGAGATTTTTTTTTTTTACTTAATGGATATTCAATTGTTTCAACACCATTTGTAGAAAATGCTGACCTTTCTTAGCTGAATTGCCTTTGAACCGCTGTTGCAAACCAACTGTCCAATGCTATGGACTCAGTTGTGTATCCCTACCCCAGCCCATATGTTGAAGCCCTAATCCCCAATATTAAGGTATTTGAAGATGGAACCTTCGGGAGATACTTCAATTTAGATGATGTCACAAAGGTGGAGGCTTTATGATGGGATTCATGCCCTTAAAAGAAGAGCCACCAGAGAGCTTGCACTCTCTCTCCATAGGACACAAACCAAGGAAATGCCATGTGAGCACACAGCAAGAAGGCAGCCATCCGCGACCAGGAAAAAAAGTCCTCCCCAGAACCTAACCATGTTGGCACCTGGATCTCCAATGTCCAGCCTCCAGAACTGTGAGAAAATAAATTTCTGTTGCTGAAGCCATCGACTCTGTGATATTTTGTTATGGCGGCCCCTGCTAGGACAGCAATATATGGATGGTTAATTTTGCAACTTGTTATTCTGTTCCATAGATCTGTTTGTCTATCTTGACATCAGTACCACACTGCCTTAGTTACTGAGACTTTAAAATAAGTTTTGAAGGCTGGTAGGGTTGTTCCTCCAAATGCGTTGTCCTTTTCTAAGTTCTTTTGGCTATTTGAGGTCCTTCCAATTTCCACATGAATTTTAATATTAGCTTGTCAATTTCTACAAAACACCCTGCTGGGATTTTGACTGGGATTGCACTGGATGTATAGATCAATCTGGGAGACTAATACCGAGTCTCATGAAGATAGCATATCTCAACATTTCTCTTGGAAAGGTGTTGTAGTTTTCAGTGTACAGGTATTACACACCTTTTATCAAATTTATCTCTAAGTACTTGATATTTTTGATGCAATTGTAAATGGTATTTTTTTTCAATTTTTTATTGTTTGTTGCTTATTTAAACCATGGATACCTATAAGACTACTCATTGACATATTTGAACATGGCCCTGGGAAGAGGTGGTAGATTTGAAGCCCTTCATTCATTCATTCATTCATGTGGAGTCCAACACGGGGCTTGAACTCACGATCCTGAGATCAAGAGTCAGATGCTCAACAAACCAAGTCACTCAGGTGCTGCAACTTGAAGCCAAACTATCCTAATAGTGTACTTGCCCTAATGCTTGGAATATGGGGTAAGACAATGATCATATTAGCATATTTTTTTCTGAAATACCTCCCTCATATTTCACTCTATGAACGAGGCATGAGAACAACGTGAGGCCAAACTTAGCTAGAAATGCTCATTTCATATGGGCACAGTCTTAATCAGAATACATGAGTAAATATTACATTCAAAGATAATTTTTGGTAAGAATATTCAGAGTGCTTTAAAACACTTTTTGTCAGATATCACAAGTGATTAGTATATATAATAACGAGTCTAACCAATTAAAATCTTTGTTGCCTGTTCAAAGTATGATTTATAACAAGTCATTTTTCTTCTACACTGTATGGAGGAAAATAAGAAGCAATCATTTAGACTTGGATGGAATAAAAATGACAGACACGAAACACTAGCCAAGTTCATTAACAAGAAGATTAACTTCAAATGAAACATTTTTGTATCTGTTTTTGAAGAGATTTTCAAATTTACATTATATTTTCTTATCTTGTGGCACCTAAAGGAAATTATTTGTCTGAATGACATGTTGGAGAATAACAATGAGGGACTGAATTGTTTTGTAAGTAGCTCAATTTCCACCACTGCAAATGATCTTATATTTAAGGCAGTAGGAATGAAGAAACTATTTTATGGAAAAGTACTAAGATACCCTGATGTTTCCCCAACCAAGTAGAAAAAATCTGATCCCTTTTATATAAACAATCATTCATATATGCAGGCATAAAGCTTTTCTCTAGAATAGACATCCTCTTTTATAAATTCTCTTGTATTCGAAGAATTTTTCTAAATAACCAATTTCCCAATTTACTTAAACCTAACATATCTTAGGTTACTGATCAATTACTGAAAATTATATGAAATTAAATCAACTACTAACAATATATCTGAGTCTATAGTACACACTAAAGCATTAATAAGATTATCAAATAAATTTAAAAAAACAAAAAAACCAATTTTGTTTAACCAACTTTATATTCCAGGAGAATGTGTTTTTCAGAGAAGTCCAGAGACCATGTGTTTACATTCTATTGATTAAATTATCTTCATTATTGTCTGTAGAGGCTAGGCCAGAGGTATTCCCATACTGATATCTATAATTTAGGATGCGTGTGTTGGAGAGGGTTGTGCATATGTATGTGTGTGGGGGGGATGTGTGTGTGTATGTATAATTATATTCTGTATGCAGTTTCATTTCTTCCAAACCAAGATACGATTCCCTTAAATCCCCTGTTGGGTTCCTTGACATCAAAACCCAGTGAATTATTGTATCCCAGGCATGTTTATGTCAAGATATAAGAAAATGTGTCCCTATTGTGAGTAATCAGTGACGTCAGAGGAACCGACAGCTTTTATATGCCTGCACACTTGGGTTATGTGCTGTGTCGGCTGCCAGGTTCTAACATCCCAGGTGGGGCTTGTTGTAATTTCAGTTATTCATCCATGCCAGGAAGGACTGTAATCATCAAAGATCATTCAACGGCAAATGCCTAAAACCAAAGTACATCATAGGGATGATGGTGCCATTGGAGATCTCAGTATGACAAGAGCACAGATCATGAAGGAGGCATGTGAGGGATGAGACTGCAGGGTAATATATAAGAGACTTCTCAGCAGGGGGCATCACCGGGAGCCCTCCAGAAGGAAAGGGACATGACCCCTTTTGTTTTAGAGACTGTTGTGGGTTGAACTCTCTTCCCCCAAAAGCTGTGTTAAAGTCCTAAGCCCCAGAACCTATGAATATGGCCTTATTTTGAAATAAGGTCTTTGTAGATATAATCAAGATGCTACCATACTGTATTAGGGTAGGCCCTAAATTCAATGACTCATGTCTTTATAAAAAGAAAAAGATTTTGAAACAAAGATACACAAAGAGGAGACACAGCATGTGCAGACAGAACCAAAAATTGAAATGATGAAACTATAAACCAAAGTTGTTAAAGACTACTGGCAACCACCAGAAGCCAGGAAAGAGGCATGGAACAGATTCTTCCCTAGGACATTCAGAGAAAACATGGCCATCTTTATTTTGGCCTTTGAGCCTCCAGAATTATTACAGAATAAAGTTCTGTTGTTTTAAGACACTTAATATGTAGTCATTTATTACAGCCACTGTAGAAACTAATATTGAGAAATTATCATAACCATATTGGGTGGAGGAGATGCAAAGTGAACAAGACTGGACACAGGGTGACCAATTGGGAGGAAGAAAAATAGTCCGGGTGACACCACATCATGGTGGCACTAATCAGAACAGTGGCAGTGACAACAACAAGACATTGGTAATGTTGATCGCTACTTAGAAGGTACAGTCAACAGAATTAGTTCTTAGTGGTATGGGGATGTCCGGGGAGGAAGGAGTCAGAGATAATGTCCAAATTTCTGGTGTGAAAAGCACTTACTACAATAAGGAGCACTTGGAATAGATTTGCCTGGGAGGAGAGAGAGAGTGAATTTCATTTTGTTCAAGCACCATTTGAGGTACCTGAGTGATATGTAAGTGGGCATGCCCTATAGGAAACTGGGTCTGGAACTCAGAAAAAAGTTTTAGGATGGAGATATAGATATGATAATGTTGCTATGAGACTTTGGGCTTCAGCCATAGTATCACTTAGCATACTCTATTTTTTTTTTTAAGATTTTATTTATTTATTTGACAGAGAGAGACACAGCGAGAGAGGGAACACAAGCAGGGGGAGTGGGAGAGGGAGAAGCAGGCTTCCCACGGAACAGGGAGCCTGATGCGGGGCTTGATCCCAGGACCCTGGGATCATGACCTGAGCCGAAGGCAGATGCTCAACCGACTGAGCCACCCAGGCGCCCCACTTAGCATACTCTATTTTAATCGCCTATTTGCCTGTAAATCCTCAACAAGAAAGGAAGTTAAGACCATAAAACAGAGGGAACAACTTCTTTTGATAAACATGGCTCTCCCAAACAGGCCATCTTGTGGATGGAGTAGTGATACCTTAAAGGAATTCTGGCTTTTCCAGTCAGTTCTGCAAAAGAAGCCGGCCCTTTAGCTTTTTAACTCTGGACCTGAGCCATGAATCCAGGACAACAGGGAAAAATCCTCCTAGATACTGTTACATCTTACATAGATTATCCAATGTAATTCTCACAAGAATAATCTTCGCTTAAGAGCTAATTAATTATAATCCTCACTAAAACACAAAAAGAAACAAAATAAAACCCCTAAAAGTCTCAGGTGCTACAAATAGGAGGGTCCTAAGTTTAGAGAAATGAGCTGGAGCTGGACAGGAGAGCCCAAGGGGATGGGTGAAGGAGACTGGCTATGGTCCAATCAAGATGGTGAATGGGACTGAGCCCTTCCTAAGGCCAGAGTTCAAGAGTATTTTTACACACGAGACACAAGCTTTATAAATAACTTTCTCTGGAGACATTTCAGACCTAAGACACATGCAGATTGAAAGTGAAGGAATGGAAAAGCATTTATCATGCAAATGGCAGTGAAAAGAAAGCCAAGATAGCTATACTTGTATTGGACAAAATGGACTTTAAGACAAAGACTATAAAAAGAGACAAAGAAGGATACTACATAATCATAAAGGGAACAATCCAATAAGAAAATATAACAATTTTAAGTATTTATGTACCCAACAGAGGAACACCCAAATACATAAAGTAGCTACTAACAAACATAAAGGAAGTAATCAATAGTAATACAATAATGGTAGGAGACTTTAATACCCCACTTACATTAATGGACAGATCACTGACACAGAAAATCAACAAGAAAACAGTGGCTTTGAATGACACACTAGAACATATGGATCTAATAGATATATTCAGAACATTCCCTCCTAAAACAGTGGAATACACATGCTATTCAAGCACACATGGAACTTTCTCCAGAATAGATCCCATGTTAGAACATGAATCAAGGCTTAAATTCAAACAGATTAAAGTCATACCACTCATTTTTTCTGACCACAATGGCATTAAACAAGAAAATGCCTGGAAAGAACATAAATACATGAAGGCTAAATAACATGCTACTAAACAATGAATGGATCAACAAAAAAAATTATATGCAGAGAAATGAAAATGAAAACACAATAGTCGAAAATCTTTGGGAGGCAGCAAAAGCTGTTCTAAGAGGGAAATTTATAGTAATACAGGCCTACCTCAAGAAGCAAGAAAGATCTCAAATAAAGAATGTAACCTTACACTTAAAGAAGCTGAAAAAAGAACAAACAAAAACCTAAAACCTGTGGGAGGAAGGCAAATAATAATGATTGGAGTATAAATAAATTAAATAGAAACTAAAAACAAAACAAAAAATGATAGAGCAGATCACTGAAACCAAGAACTGGTTCTTTGAAATGAGCAACAAAACTGATAAACATCTAGCCAGATTTATTAAAAAAAAAAAAAAAAAGAGAGAGAGACAGAGAAAATTTAAATAAATAAAATCAGAACTGAAAGAAGAGAAATAACAATAGATACCACAGAAATACAAAGGATTATAAGAGAATATCATGAAAAATTATATGCCAACCAATTGGACAACCTGGAAAAATGCATAAATTCCTAGAAATATGTAACCTACCAAAAGTGAATCAGGAAGAACTAGAAAATTTGAACAGACCAATTACTAGCAATGAAACTGAATCAGTAATAAACTCCCAGCAAAAAGAAGTCCAGGACCAGAGGTCTTCACAGGTGAATTCTACCAAACATTTAAAGAAGAGTTAATACCTGTTCCTTTCACACTATTCCAAAAAAAAATAGAAGAGAAAGGAAAGCTTCCAAATTCATTCTATGAGGCCAGCATTACCTTGATACCAAAACCAGATAAAGACACCACAAAAAGAACTACAGGCCACTCTCTCTGAGAAACATACATGCAAAAGTTCTCAACAAAGTATTAGCAAATTAAATCCAACAATATGTTAAAAAAAATCATTCACCATGATCAAGTGGGATTTATTCCTGGAATGCAAGGTTGGTTCGATATTTGCAAATTAATCAACAAGAGAGAGAATAAAAACCATATGATCATTTCAATAGGTGCAGATGAAGTGTTTGACAAAGTACAGTATCCATTGTCTTTTGACAAAGTACAGTATCTATAAAAACTCTCAACAAAGTTAGTTTAGAGGGAACATATCTCGACATAATAAAATTCATATATGAAAATCCCACAGCTAACATCATACTCAATGGTGAAAAACTGAGAGCTTTTCCCTTAAGATCAGGACCAAGACAAGGATGACCACTCTCACCACTTTTAATCAACATAGTACTAGAAGTCCTACCCACAGCAATCAAACAAGAAATAAAAGACATCTAAACTGGTAAGGAAGAAGTAAAGCTTTCACTGTTTATAGATGACATAATATTCTACATAGAAAACTCTGAAGACTCGGGCGCCTGGGTGGCTCAGATGGTTAAGCGTCTGCCTTCGGCTCGGGTCATGATCTCAGGGTCCTGGGATCGAGTCCCGCATCGGGTTCCCTGCTCGGTGCGGAGCCTGCTTCTCCCTCTCCCTCTGCCACTCCCTCTGCTTGTGCTCTTCTGTCTATCTCTCTGTCAAGTAAATAGATAAAATCTTAAAAAAAAAAAAAATAAAGTCTTCCATGACTTTAAAAAAAAAAAAAAGAAAACTCTGAAGACTCTTCCAAAAAACTACTAGAATTGATAAATGAATTTACTAAGGTTGTAGGATACAAAATCAATATAGAGAAATCCATTGCATTTCTACAGGCTAATAATGAAGTAGCAGAAAGAGAAATTAAGAAAACAGTCCCATTTGCAATTGTACCAAAAAGAATAAAATACCTAGGAATAAACAACTAAGGAGGTGAAAGACCTGTACTCTGGAAACTATAAAACACTGATGAAAGAAACTGAAGATGACACAAACAAATGGAAAGGTATTTTATGCTCATGGATTGGAAGAACCAATATTGTTAAAATGACCATACTACCCAAAGCAATCTATAGATTTAATGCAATCCCTATCAAAATACCAACAGCATTTTCCACAGAACTAGAAAATATAATCCTAAAATATGTATGAAACCACAAAAGACCCTGAATAGCCAAAGCAATGTTGAAAAGAAAAACAAAGCTAGAGGTAACACAATCCCAGATTTCAAGTTACACTACAAAGCTGTAGTGATCAAAACAATATGGTACTGGCACAAAATAGATACATAGATCAATAGAACAGAACAGAGAGCCCAGAAATAAACCTACAATTATATGGTCAAGTAATCTTTGACATAGAAGGCAAGAATATGCAATGGAAAAAGAGTTGTCTCTTCAATAAATGATATTGGGAAAACTGGACAGAAACACCCAAAACCATGAACTGGACCACTTTCTTACACCATGCACAAAAATAAACTTGAAATGGATCAAAGACCTAAATGTGAGACCTGAAACCACAAAAATCCTAGAAGAGAGCACAGGCAGTAAATTCTCTGACATCGGCTGTAGCAACATTTTTCTGCCTATCTCCCCTTGGGCAAGGAAAACAAAAGCTGGGGACTACATCAAAATAAAAAGCTTCTGCACAGCAAAGGAAACAATCAATAAAACTAAAAGACAACCTCCTAAGTGGGAGAAGGTATTTTCAAATGACATATCTGACAAAGGGTTAGTATCTGAAACATACAAGGAACTTATACAACTCAACAAAAAACAAATAATCCAATTAAAACTGGGCCAAAGACAACAGACATTTCTCCAAAGAAGACATCCAGATGCCCAAAAGACACATGAAAAGATGCTCAACATCAGTCATCAGCAGGGAAATGCGAATCAAAACCACAGTGAGTTATCACCTCACACCTGTCAGAATGGCTAAAATCAACAACACAAGAAACAACAAGTGTTGGTGAGGATACAGAGAAAAAGGAACCTTTGTTGGGAATGCAAACTGGTACAGCTATTGTGGAAAACAGTACAGAGGTGCTTCAAAAAATTAATAACAGAAATACCACATGATCCAGTAATTCCACTACCGGGTATTTACCCAAATAAATTGAAAACACTAACTCAAAAAGATATTATGTGCCCATATGTTTACTGCAGCATTGCTTAAAATAGTGAAATACAGCAGCAACCCCAGTCTCTAATGATAGATGAATGGATAAAGATGCGGTATGTGTGTGTGTGTGTGTGTGTGTGTATGTGTTTATTATAATGGAATATTATTCAGCCATAAAAAAGAATGAAATCTTGCCTTTTGCAACAATGTGGATGGATCTCGAGGGTATAATGCAAGCAAAATACATCAGTAGGAGAAAGAAATACCATCTAATTTCACTCATTTGTGGAATTTAAGAAACAAAACAAATGAACAAGGAAAAAAAGAGGCAAACCAAGAAACAGACTCTTAACTATAGAGAACAAACCAAACGATTACTAGAGCAGAGGTGACAGGGGGTGCGGGGGTGGGGGGTATGAGTGAAACAGGTGAGGGGGATTAAGAGCACAGTTACCATGATGAGCACTGAGTAATGCTGAATCACCATATTGTACACCTGAAACTAACATAATTATGTTAACTATACTGGAATTAAAATTAAATAAGGGAGATTAAGCGTCTGCCTTTGGCTCAGGTCATGATCCCAGAGTCCTGGGATCGAGCCCCACATCAGGCTCCCTGCTCAGCAGGAAGCCTGCTTCTCCCTCTCCCACTCCCCCTGTTTGTGTTCCTGCTCTTGCTATCTCTCTCTCTGTCAAATAAATAAATAAAATCTAAAAAAAAAAAAAAAAAAATTAAATAAGGGAGGAAGGAGCAAGAAAAGTAAAGAAAAAAAGATCTCTCTCTCTCTGTTGGTCCAGGTAAGTGTTCAGGAGGTTCTCCCCAAGAGAAACAGGAACCCAAGCCTTACAACTTAGAGATCTGAACTCTTTCTCTCTGAACTTCATGGTACAGGGTAATCAAGGTGAAATCCATCCTCGCAAAGGCAAATATGAAACATGTGAAATAGCTACAAAGAGATCTTCCTGGCCGGAAGGAGTCTGTCCATCCACCAACTGCACTGAAAACAAACCAACAAACAAAAAACCTCCACAAGCTATAATAAACCACACCATAAGGAGGAAGAGTTCACAGATACAACATATGTTAGAATTAAAGTAACAGAAAAGTTCAAATAATTTGTCATTTTAAAAATAATAGAAATAAAGCAAAGAAAGGAAATAATATAAAACAGACATGAAAACAGTAACAGCTAACATTTTGTATTGATCTGTTAGTATTTGCTAGTTTTCATTATAATAAACATACATACATCACTTGGCTTATTAATCACCAACTGTATGTAGCCAGGTACAGTTATTCCCATTCACAAACCATGAATCTGAAGCACAGAGAGGTGAAGGAAAACAGGGTAACACCTTGTAAACGGTGGGGCTGGGATTCGAACCCAGGAGGCCTCATTTCAGAGTTCACTAACCACTGTAGCGTGCCAAGTAGAAATGCTAATAGTTGCATTTAGAAAAGAATCATGGGCAGCAACTCAGATGATGGGTTGAATTTAAGACCAGATGCAGGTGAAAGAAGAGAACTGCCAAGATTCCATCGCAAACGTAGCACAGGATGATACAGAGCAAGAACACATAGACATGAGAAGAGAAGGAAGGCTGGTAGAATGAGGAGCTGAAATCTAGAATATCAGGAGCCACCAAATGAGAGATTAGAGAAAGTGAGGTGAAAAGAAATACAGGTGGGTAATGCTCAGAATTTTCTAGAATTGAGGAAAACTATATTCTCAGAAGGAAAGAAGATACAGCGGGATATGAAGGGAAAATAAAATATATCTGCGCCTAGACAGATTATAGGAAAGATGCAGAGCATCAAAGACAAAGGGACAGGTGCCAAAGAAAAAGACACAGGACCTTTAAAGGAAGAATGATTTGACTCACTGCAGACTATGAATGCCAGAAGACAATAGAATCGTATTTAAAATTTTGAGGAAAATTAAATTTCAACCTAGATCTCCATACACAGCTCAATGCACGTATAGGCAAAAGCAGATCGTATAAACAGATCATCTATGAACAATTGCTGAAGAATAAACCCAAAAGGAATGAGCTGTGTATAAGAAGAAATCATGGGCAAAGCAATAAACAAGTTGAAAACCTACATCAGTAGTGTCTGAAAAAATGCAGTCTTTATAGTAATAATACCAGGGGATTTACCAACCAGGTGGAATCAGAGACTAGAAAACTAGAGGGAAGTTGGTAGGAGTGATTGAAACACACGAAGATCCTTTTGTTATTCAAGAGAAGAACAGAGCCAGTGGTTACCATTACATGTTGGCTATACATATTACAATCCTAAAGATTAATCATTAAAAGAATAGAAAAAGGTAAAACTTCTAAGAGATGGTACAAATGCAATTCACATGACAGAAGAAAGAGAAAGGACGTATTGACCCAATGTGAAATGGAGATTTCAGATGTACAAAATTTTAGACAAAACTAGCTTATGGGCATTTAGGAATACAATATATACATAATAAATTATAGACACATGAGCAGGGGGGGTGCACATGGCCATCCTCAGGAAGTGATGGTGGGAAGGAGGGAAAGAATGGAGAGGAGACCAAAGAGGCTTGAATTGTATCTGTAATGTTTTATTCTCAGAAAAATACATGAATTATCAGATTCAAATATGACAAAGTATTAAAATGCTATATCCAGTATTATATCCTTTTATGTACTATCATTTTATTAATTTAAAAAAGGGAGGGGGGAGAAAAGCAGGTTCAGAAATGTTAATTCACCTTCCCAAGATCACGGTCCTTGAGGAAATAAAGCCTTGGCTTATTTTTTTTTTCCCATCAACAAGGACAGAGCATGGCAAGTGGCATAGGTGTTGGAAAATAGGCAAGAAGAGCTAGGATAATTCCTGGAAGGAAGGGCCTTCTATTAAAGGCCACCATTTAACAGGGTGGCGCAGGGCTGCATTTGGCATCCAGGGCTCTGTTCCAGCTGTAAAGAGGCCAAATCCCAAGAGAAGCAGAGGCTGTGACCTAAGGAAAGTTAGAGATCATCTAGTTCAACTGTCTTGGTTTCCAAATTCAGAACCAGAGACCCAGAGAGGTACTGGCTTGCTCCAAGTGATATCATCAGTGGGTGGTTGACTCCACATCTAAAGCTATGTCAATTATATCAAGTGTTCCAAAGTTTGGTCAAGAAATAGCAGAACATTCTTGGGAATGATGATGGTGATGTTGCCAATGCTACTGATAATGAGAGTGAAAACAAGATGGCTGTGGTGCTGATGATACCAGCTAACTTTTTTTGAGCATAATTTAAATTCTAGACACTCAAATGCTTTATAACAATCCCCTTGATTATTCCTCTCAAAAACTAAACAAACAAAAAAAAGAAAGTTAGGTACAATCATCACCACCGTTTCTGATTAAAGGAGAACCTTTCAGGGTCTCATAGTTTGTAGATGACTAAGTGGTTCCCAACCCAGGCAGTCTGACTTCTGGGCTGGAACTCTTCACCACAGGCTGTGCTGGAGACTCAAATGTCAGGGGAAGGGGACAGGGCCAAGTGGGAGCTCAGCCCCATCTCGGTCAGGTTGTGCTTATTCTTAGGTTTTTCCCTCTTACTATAGATGCACAGCATGGGTGTGGCTTAGAACTTGACACCATCTGATGCCCATGTGGACTCTGCGTGGTTTCAGGTCAGGTGGAGAGAGTTTGAAGCCATAGTAAGCGTGTGATAGACTGACTCATGAATTACAGGACTATCCCTGCAATAATTTCTCTTAAAGACAACTTTAATTTTCCTGTACATAAGGAAAGAGTCCTTCTGTAAACAGTACAACATTTTGCCCCCTCTTTGGTGTGGAAAAACCATTACCACGGGGGGCGGAAAAAAGTAGTGCTTGAGCCAAGGAATACTGAATAATCTGCTTCACATCAACCATAGTGAAAGCAATCCGTGACCTCAATTTCTCTGCTAAAGAGATGCTACTAGTTAATGGATGGTAATAATATAGATTACAAGATGGCTAGATCTAGGACTCTACTGTCTGCATAGAACAAGGAAATGGAGATTGTTCCTTCTAGAGGCAGAATTCTAGAGTAGAGTTCTGAAGTCAGAGTATTGAGCTCACATTCCAGCTCTGTCATTCAACCATCTACTGTGTGCTTCACCAATTCTTGTATTAAGCACTCTGAAATTTAAAAAGTATGGTCAAGGATTCATGTCAAAATTAACCAATTTATCAATATTTTAGTGGTATGATGAACATCCTCAGGAAAATAAAGCAACAGTTCCCAGTACATGTAAATTTTATGCGTGAGACAACAACAATCTGAAATGCTGTGTTATGTACGCACAGAGAACTCTATGTAATCTGTCTTCCAAGGATAAAAATTACATGATTTGCAAAGAAGCAAAGATATTACCCAAAAGAATACACACAGTGCCCAGAGGACTTTCTATCTCAAAGTAACATCTGTTTTTAAGGTTTTTAGAGGGAAATAAGCAAAGCAAATCAATCTGATATGTGAAAAGTTAGAATTTCTTGTGTCAAACATTGAAACTCAAAGATAAAAAAAAAAAACAAAAAACATAGATACTCCGAGTGAAAAACAGGTCACATACATAGGACATCAGAACATTTAAAAAAAAATCAAAACAAGGAAATAACCAAGAAGGGTTAACCTAATAAGCTTCCTTCATTTGATTCTAGATACAGGGTTTTAAGGAGACATATCTGATAGAAATCACAAAATGGCACCTCACAGCTCAAATCATTTGCAGAAATGTTTGTTGGGTTGTTTTTTTTTTTTTTTTTTTTTTTTTGCTTGCAGAGCTTTTTTCAAAAATCAAGTTAAAAATCACATTTCATATTTTTTTTCAAAACCGAAGTTTTTTTTCTGCTAAAAAAAAAACAAAGTGCCTAGCAAAGTGCTGGAGCTCAGGAATTGCTGTCCTCTTCACGGAAGGGTTTCTAGTTTGCCACCTTACCTTATTTATTTACATTACCAGCCTGCCCCCTGTAGACAAGCAAGTTCATAACCCCTTACCTACTGCCAAACAGATCCAAGCAGAGAGACAAGATCCAAGCAAGAAGGGAATGCTTGATTGGGCTACATTAGAGAGGTTCATTTGTTTGTTCATTCGTTCATTCATTCATTCATTCACTCATTCATTCATTCATTCAACGATTACATGCTGAGTATCTGAAAAGTGCTAGATACTGAGCTCCTATAAGAATATAAGTATTTGGACTTCTCATCAAGGTGACAGGCAACCATGGATCTCGAGGTCTATCAAAATGTTTGTAATAGAGAGATCTGAGGACAAAACAGTGATGAATTTTAGGAAATTGAATGAGAAATTCTAAGAAGTGCTAACAGTTGCAAGGGACCCAAAGGAAGGGGAATTTGAAGAAAGAGAGGGTGGGGGTGCCTGGGTGGCTCAGTCAGTTAAGCGCCTGCCTTCGGCTCTGGTCATGATCCCAGAGTGCTGGGACTGAGCCCTGAGTGGGGCTCCCTGCTCAGTAGGGAGTCAGCTTCTCCCTCTGCCCCTACCCCCTGCTTGTGTGCTCTCTCTCCCTCTCACATAAAGAAGGAAGGAAGGAAGGAAGGGGTGGTCAGCAGGGTAAAACTGGCTGAGAAGAAGAAGACAGAAAAGGAAGGGCAGTCTCTGGTGCAAGTTGCAAATCCCCGGTGACATTTCAGAGGGCACTTAGAGTAGGCTGGTAAAGCCAGGTGGAGCAGCGAGAATATAAGGGCAGAGGGCACAAGAAAGAAAGACACTGCTGGGGGAAGGATGGGGCCCCAGGGAACGCGGGGGAGTGGGAAGGCGGGGGCAGGGGGGTGGAGTGAGGAGCCAGCCAGACCAGAGGACCAAACACGTACAAGAGAGAGTTGGGGCACCAGACAGTTCACGGGAATAGCCATATGCCAGAATGAATTCAGTCTAGATGGAACACCATTATATTCTGATACCAGAGAAAAGCTGGTAACTTTTCCATGAACTATATACTCACGGTCACTTCTTAAGAACTTCTAGACACATTCTAGAAAGGGGTTTTCACCATAAAAGCTTTCTTTAATAGGTACCCAAATTCAGCAGCAATAAGCTACAAAAGAAAATCTGTCCATTTTCAATCATGTTTTATTTTCTGGCGTTCCACTTGTGATCTCAATCAGAAATGACTGAAAATATTTCTGTTTCTTTGGCTTTGTTGGAAATGACATTTTTTTACACAGGCAGTTAATCTTGGACCAATGGAATCAGGAGGCATCATTCTCTAGAATCCTCTATGTATAATCAAGGGAAAGAAATATTCAAGTACAAATGATAGGTCTGTGTGCTTTATACTAAAAAGATAATGTTTATTTTTATTCTTTTGTGAATGTACAGTGAACACGGTATTTCTTCCAACATTGCCATAGAAAAAATCTAATGGCAAGTACATGCTCATCAGATAAGGATCAAATGAACTAAGCAGAAGAAAAGAAGAAACTGAAATACTTTTAGCTCTGAATGTTCATAAGGTAATGTAGTGTACGTAAGATGACTTATCAGGATCTCTGTTTCATTTCTGTAGCTGTGAAAGGGTAAGAAAGAAAAAAAAACCCTGCTGATTGTGGCTTAAAAATTAAAACTCCCTAAATGATTTCTGCATAGTAATTTCAAACAAAATGCTTATAACGTAATTTTTAAATGAAAGCGTAATGGAAACAAAACTGACTTCCAAATATTTTAGGCATAAATTATATCCTATTGCTATTCCTCTCTAGCAGACCCTCCGGCACCTGGATTTTGACACACATATAAATGTATATTGGTTATTTCTGATTCAAGTAGATGTATATACACACACGGCACTGAGTTTTGAAGTCTCATCAATCTATACGTGATAACTGAGATGTGTTGCTTACTGGAAAACAAGAGGCAAATACCCAAATAGAGCTATCATATTTGTCATGTGTTCTGCAATATATGCAGTTCAAAGTCAACTGGGTGCCTCTTCCATAGTATGTGGGAAGACATCCCAGTGCTTGCTTCTCGAGGACTTACTTTACAAGTAGAATTCAGGGACATTTTACAGCACATGTCTCTGGGTCCAGCCTTTGGAGCCCATCCACGGGGATCCGCACGTGCATGATCTCCATCTCTACCACCCACAGTGACAACCACCACCCAGACATGAAGCCCATCCATCACCTTCGGTGGGTATAGTCAGTTCAGGGATTTCCAAATTCTCAACCAATCGTCTTCCTAAGATTAGAAGAAAAATTGTGGCACAAAATAAGCTTAGCAGAGACTTTCCCCTCTCTTTTAGAGTCCTTATAGAGAGTGTAGAAAAGGAGCACAGAGCCAAGAAATTTCCCCATTAATATAAAAATGATACTACACAAGTTCATCAATTAATCCTAAAGCCTATATAAATGCATGACAAGTCTCCCTGGAAATAAATAAAAATGGTCATCAAAGGTCTGTGTCCGACAGTAGGATCAACAGTAAATAAAGAGCCTGTTTTGCTCGGAGCTCAGTATATGAGACGGGAATTTATGCAGCACTCAAACAAAAACTGTGTAACATGTCATCTACTCACCCCTGCAAGGCTTTCTCTCCAAACCAGTCTCCTTTCCCTAAAGTTCGAAGAAAGATCGGGTCTTCACTGGGTGACTCTTCCCGAGTGACATTTACCTACAAAGAGAAACAAAGTCTATATCCACTGCACACACTGACTGATCAGATCAACACTAACTGGTAATGTTAATTTCATTTTTTGTTTCTTCTTTCAAACTTATTTTCATGAAGACCATGAGGACATTATCACTGAAAGGATCAAAGAAGAATATCACAAATTTCCATGCAAACCACAAGAAATGTCCTCCAATATTGTTATGCTGTATCAAGCTGTTTTTAAGTAGTCATAAATTACTCAGAAATTTGAATTTCACTTAATCCTCATTCCGACCTCCTATGAGGCAAGCACTATAATGAATTAAGTGAGCATTCCTCCAATCTTTTTTAATGTGTTTATATGTTTGAATTTTTACAATACACGAATAGCCAATACAGTATGTATTGTTCTGTAACTTACACTTTTTCTCTTAACATCGTTTTATTACTTATCCATGTTCTTACATATAAATCTAGTTCATCTACTTGAATGCTTCCGTGCATTCTTCCATTCTATATGTTTATCCATCCAACTCCTTATAGATGGATGTTTAAATTGTTTCCATTCTTTTCTGCAGTAAGCATCTTTCTATGCACCTCACATGCATGTCCCCATTCCTGTAAGATAACGCCTGTCTCTTTTTCCTAAGAATCCAGCCTCCATTCAAAGGCCATTTACATGTTCATGAAGACTTCTTACAGGTCTAACCCACGACAGTCCTTAAGGTCCACATGCTTCATTCAGAAGGATTTCATTTTTTAAAGATCTATGAATTGCATGTATATCTTTTTCCTTCTTTACCGTAAAAGTGTGCTCTTCAAAGAGGTGGGTTTATCTTTGACACTCTCTACAATTTATAATAAGCACCTAAAAGAGCTGTAACTTGTTGGAACAGAAAAGCTTTATTACCCAAACAAGGTATCTGGGCTCATAAGGAATTTTGACTTGGGTGACGGTCCACGGAAGGAAAGTAATCATGTTTTTGTTGCATGAATGAAGACATAAATGCACTAAGTTGTACCTTTGTGTTAATTCACTTCCCCTTCAAGTTCTACTAATATTCATAATACTGGCTATGCTTCTTCTAGAATGGTTAAATAGTTAAGAACTCACCTACCTGGAAAATGTAATGAAGCAGAAAAAAGTAATTTCTTAAGACAATGCTAGACAATTTAGCACATTTAAAAATACTATGCTTCAGGTTTCTGAGTTTAGAGAATGGATGACAAAGACCAGAATTTTTATAAGCATTAAGAATGTATGTGCAAGGTGGAGGGAATCCAATTATTACTCTCCACTGATCCATTTGATTACTTTTCCACACTGTGTTTCAAACCATGGGGATGGAGTTTTTAACCTTCTTATACCAAGCTATATCATAGAGATGCTCATTTGCATGCTGATGAGGCTTTTATAGATGTGGGCAGAAATACACTAGCCCACTGATTCTCAAACTTCAGGGTAAGGGTCTTATTTAAAATAAAGGCTACTATGGGATGAGTAGGAGACCTGGATTTCGTCTGGTCTCAGGAATTCAGCTGGATAGGGATCAAGCCATTCTCAACACCTACGAACTCAACAGGAGATCAAAGAAAAGAATAGCAACAACTCTCTGAACAGAAAAGTAACCACTTTCTGGAAGGTAGGACGTGC
>NC_138374.1:72537227-72559426 GCF_054177405.1 Leptonychotes weddellii | reverse complement strand
GACAATGAGATATGACCTCAAACCTGTCAGAATGGCTAGCATCAACAACACAAGAAACAACGTGTATTGGCAAGGATGCAGAGAAAGGGGAACCCTCTTGCACTGTTGGTGGGAATGCAAACTGGTGCAGCCACTCTGGAGAACAGTATGGAGGTTCCTCAGAAAGTTAAAAATAGAACCACCCTACGATCCAGCAATTGCACTACAAGGTATTTACCCAAAGGATACAACAATACTAATTCAGAGGGATACGATGCACCCCAATACTTATAGCCAGCATTATCAACAATAGCCAAATTATGGAAAGAGTCCAAATGTCCATTGATTAACGAATGGATAAAGAAGCTGTGGTATACATATATAACAGAATAGTACTCAGCCATCAAAATGAATGGAATCTTGCCATTTGCAATGATGCAGATGGAGCTAGAGCATATTATCCTAAGCAAAATCTGTCAGAGAAAAACAAATACCATTTGATTTCACTCCTAGGTGGAATCTAAGAAAGAAAACAGATGAACAAGGGGGGAAAAGAGAGAGGCAAACCATAAAAGAGACTCTTAATGATAGAAAACTGAGGGTTGCTCGAGGGGAGGTGGGTAGGTGATGTGTTAAATGGGTGATGGGTATTAACGAGGGCACTTGTTGGAATGAGCACATATGTAAGTGATGAATCACTAAATCCTACACATGAAACTAATATTACACTGTATGTTAACTAACTAGAATTGAAATAAAAACTTGGAAGAAAAATATAAAGGAGACTCTTATTCTTGAAGTTCTAATTTAGTGGGACTGGGAAATCTGTATCTGAAAGATTAAGATAGGTGATTTAGATGCAAATGTTTTGTAAACCAAACTCTGACACACATCAATTCATTGTTTTATTTCTGGGCTTCAATTTTCTCATCTGTACTATGAGGTAACCCAACAAGATTATTTGTCAGCCCTCACTACAAAAAAAAAGTCATGAACTGAGGTATAATATACTGTAAGATCATGAATTCAAAATTAGATATAAGGATACATTAGATAATTGTACATTTGCCATCTGGTTACCAACAACAACAAAAATGATTAGAAATTCCAAATGGCAGACTTACTTATGCAAGGCATGGGGAGATTTCAGTTGCTTTGGAAATATTCTTTACAAAGATGTTATTGAAATGCAGTAACAGAGCCATAAAAAGTGGGCCACCTATCCAATAGACCACTTTCTGCTTATATGACAAGTGTGAAGGAAAACCTATCTGCATAATCCATGTATGTGAAAAGATAAGCAGTTCAAAGAACAAGAATAAAAGGTTTCCTTTAAGGTTGTAATTTCCACACTGTTTCTTTGTACATATAATGAATCATTCTAAATATGCACAGACACCTGGCATGGACATTTGCATCTTTAATTCTAAAAAAATGTCAGGGTAGAGAAGTTACATACAGAGATAGCCTCTCTAACCTTGGCCTATATTACTTATTCTTTCCCTGAAACCACAGAGTACTTTATGATCCACAATGCTATGGGAAAGAACTAGCTATGGAGACTTAAATATAATACTCGGTCTGTTTGAACCAGTTATCTCATCACCTTGTCCAAAAAATGGAAGAGTTATCGCAAAAGAGGGTGTATGTGTGCATGCATTAAATGAGAAACTTTTGAAAAGCATCCTCTTAAGAGTAAGTGCTCAGGGCGTGTGGGTGACTCAGTCGGTTGAGCATCTGACTCTTGACTTTAGCTCAGGTCGTGATCTCAGGGTCATGAGATCAAACTCTGAGTTGGGCTGCCCACTCAGCAGGGACCCTGCTTGATTTTCTCTCTCTCCTTTTGCCTCCATCCCTCCCCCTGCTTGTGTGCATTACCTCAAAAAAAAAAAAAAATCTCTACAAAAAAATAGTAAGTGCTCAAAAAAGTTGGTTACTTCTCCTATATTTCCCCCCCTTTCTTCTACTTCCCTCACCTACTTTGGAAATTCATGCATTTGATTGTAAAAGAAATATCCCCTATCACTACTAGTGCTCTCTCACTGTTGCTATAAATGCTATTTAGAGCATAAACTTCTTTTCCTTAAGACAGATAAAGGAGAGTGTGTATTCTTATGTCCTTTTTACTTACCTATATGTTAACTTTTTTTCTATAAGACATGTGTGTAGTCTTGTAATTTGAGTTTTTTAAAACTATTTTTAACTATACTTATAATTTAAAAAATTAACAAGCAGAATAAAAATTAGATCTTTTTAAAGGGACGTATAAAATTGATCTTTGATACCAAAGTCTTCAACAAACAAAATCAATGTGCATAACCAACATTTTTAATCAAAAATGATTCAAAAAGAAAACGTTTTAGTACAGATCCAGTGGGTTTTATAAACAAAGCAATGTTTATTGTTAAAAAAAAAAAAAAAACCTGGAATTTATAGATTTATGGGGAAGACCCAACTAGAAAATGAGGGTTAGTGAGGTAATCATTTTCCTACCTGTGTGACTATTAGATTACAAAACCCAAGGAGTCCCCAAAACAAAGCAGTTCCCCTTTCAAACAATGTTCTGCACATATCACTCAAAAATGGGTCCTGTTATTCCCAAATCAAAATGGCTCCTGATGTAGAATGAGGACACTTCAGGTATCTGGTAGTTTGGGACATGTACTGGGTAGGAATGTTTTTTTTCTGAACTTGAAGCTTGCCTGTATTCTTTGAGTCATGAGTTAAATTCCGTGTGGGCAAGATTTATGATTCCTAAGGGTCTGATTTGACAACTGAACCCTCTGTGTAACACAGGAGTAAATTAGAGTCTCTTTCTACCATGTGTCCTAACCCATGCTCCCAACATGTCTGCCGTGAATCTTACGTTCATGATCCCCTTTCTAATGTTTGCAATTTAATGCATGTGCATAGGCATGCACTCATATCTTATTCCATGCATGAGTACCATATATTTGACTGTTTTTGAGCTTTATAAAAATAACAGCATGCATATTCTTCTGCAACTTGCACCTTTTGATTGGTACTGTATTTGAGATTTACCCAATTCTTCCATGTTTACATACATAAATGTAGTTCATTTCCTCTCTTTGCATATTATCCCATTATATGAATATATTTTATATATATTTATATTTATTTTATATATATTTATAGATATTATATATTATATAATTCATTAATTCTTCTAGAGATGTCACTGTGTTTCTTTTAGATTTAAATATCTAATTACTGTTCTATCTCTTCATTTCCAGATATATTTTTCTTGACTTAGTGCAATGGTTGGGGCGTCTAGTTCCACACTGAACAGAAATGGTGATAATGTGCATCTTTATCTTGTTCTTGATCTAAAAGGAAGGGCTTTGGGGCACCTGGGTGGCTCAGTCAGTTGGGCATCTGCCTTCAGCTTGAGTCATGGTCCCAGGGTCCTGGGATCGAGCCCTGCATTGGGCTCCTTGCTCAGCAGAGAGCGTGCTTCTCCCTCTCCCTCTGCCTCCCACTCCCCCTGCCTATGCTCTCTCTCTCAAATAAATAAAATCTTAAGAAAAACAAATAAATAAAAAGTAAAAGGAAGGGCTTTTCATGTTTTACTCTTATGCATCCATATACAAATAAAATTTCCATAATTTTCATATTTAACAAATATCATATTAAGCCAATTTGTTTAACCAACATGCTTAAATACATGTTAATTCTAAGCAAAGCCATGTAGTTTTAAATGGCATTTAATGAACGAGAACTTTTGAATCACATTTTTTTCTAATGGTAGCATACAACATATGTTGAATAGAATCAAAATCAAAATACATTTGAATTATTATTGGAACTCTGAAATTTTGTCTACCAATCCTGTTCAGTTTTGGTACAATTTATGTATGGAGACAGTACATTTTTTGATGTAACACAGCTACAGCTTTTATCCAAGATATTTTTCATTGCTCTGTTGTGAATCTTTGGAGGTTTATAGTTCACTGCTGGCGGAATGGAACATCAAGTTTCCAGGCAACTGGGATATATAGAGAACTAACTCAGCTTCTAGATGAGTCCTTTAGACATCACTGCAAGCATGGTGCCCAAATTGTAAAAAATCACATTGTGTAGGTTTAAGGGAGGGGAAATAAATATTTCAGAGTTTTTCTCTTTGTGTTCATATGCTTCACAGGAAAATAAAAACAGTTTTACATGTCAATAAATGTCTTGAACTGAGGAAATCCATTGGTAACTCTAGCCACCTGTTGCATGTCTTAAAACGTGTTCTAAGGAAAAGCCAGTTCAGTGGAAACAAGGAAATCATCTTCTCCAGGGTTATCCTTCATAAGTTTTTAAATGCATATGAAGACAAATTTACATCTGTATACCTGAAGCAAAGCATACAGCTTAAGAAAATTCCAGTTCCACAACTTATTTGCCTGCTTACTTGAAGGCACTCTTGTTAATTTTCTCTCCTCTTCCTTCCACTAGGACTTAAGCGTGTTCATCTCCTGCTTCTTAGGATTTAATATACTGATTCCAATATGGGTGTAACAGAATTAATAGAATTAATATACCAATATACCATCTATTATTTATCATATAATTAATATAATTAAAAATCATAGAAGCTAAGTTGTATGACATGAAAAACTAGCCTTAGAAAAATCTATGGCTGGTTTAAAAAAAAAAAAAAACATCTTGAGTGTGTCAAAAGAGTCTAACATATTCTTACTACTTGTCTCCCAGAATCCCCACGGTGCTCTGAAACACTGCCAAGGGAATGGGTTCCTGTGGTGGGTTTCCTCACTATTTCCTTTTATACATATTACAAAACTCATAAAGCAGCACCACTAATGCAACTCTTTGCAACTGAAACTGGTTACAAACAGCAGCTTCTTTTAGGTAGTGTTTGAAATTTACAGTAATGGGGTAATCACAAAAGTCTGTCAGAAATTCATCTTAAATGGATAAATGTATCATTCCATGATAGCAAAGGATTAGCAGTGTAATAAAGAAAAAATAAATCCAGATTGTCAGGACAAAAAAATCCCCCTGTGACCTACTGAATCATTTATATCCATGAGGATTTTCAATTTCCCTGATTCTTTAATAAATGTTAAGAAATAAAACAGCAAATGGTAAAGCTCCAACACTTTATACACAAACCACATAGCCTCTAACATTGGAAAATTCAAAATACAGTCTTAAGTGTAACTGTGGTCAGTCATGTCATTTCTTGATGTCTGTAAGATGCAGGCGCCTGACATTTCTCTGTATCCCAGGCTTTCTGCTATCAGTCAAAAAAAAAAAAAAAATGGTATGCTACAAGCACAAATAATGCTGTCTTCACTTTAGTGTGACAGGTCATTGGTGTAAACACTGACACGTTCTTGATTCAAAATCAGTCCAGAGAGGGTTATCGAAAAGGTGATCCAACAAGATTTATAATCTTTCACCTATCCTATCCACTGTGGCTCTGTACATCTCTCTTTCCTATTTTAGTATAAGCTATAAAGTCCCAGAGGCAGTCATATTTGTTAAATTAGAACAAACTTACTTACATTTTAAAAAACTATTTAACATTTTTATTTATTTACTTTTTAAATTATCTCTACGCCCAACACGGGGCTTGAACTCAGGACGCTGAGATCAAGAGTCACATGCTCTACCAATGGAGCCAGCTAGGTACCCCTAAACTTACATTTCAAAGTAACAATTATAAAAATGAAAACTGCTTTATAAATCCCCTTCTACTGGCATTTCCTTTCCTATCGCTTACTGTACTTAGTACATACAAATTCCTCTTAAGCATCCCTTAAGATGAAGCAAAATAAGTTTTAATCATTAGTTATAGGGGAAGGACACTTAAACACAAAAATGATTATGACTTCACTGTTGAAAGAACTGAAAGGTATTTTTTAGAGTATTAGAGCATTCATCTACACAAATTCCCATTTTCCAATTTACTTAATTTATTATTTCATTTTTAAATATAAGTTAAAAGACTTATAATACTGATAACTGAAAAAAATATAAAGGGATAAATTATGATTTTTCATTCCTATCCCTGGGTCCACCCCCTATTTATCCCTTCCCCTGTAATTTACCACTGCTAATAGTTTCTCAGTATCCATTCAACATTTCTTTATGAAGACACAAAAAAACATGAGTGTATTTATACCCTTGTCCTCAGAGTGCTAAGCAACTTGTCTAAGGACACTGAGACTTGTAAGTTTCCTAGCAGGATTCACATTTGGGCCATCTCATTTCAAAGCCCAGGTGTTTCAAGATAGCAATGTTACTGCTCCTAATCACTAGAGGGAGTTTTTGGGGGTTTTGAGTTTTCTTTTCCTGTTGAGAATTTTTTAAGTGATCTTAGTCTTTTTCTTGTTGAATTATAGAAATTATGGAAATCTTCCCATTTATGCAGGCATATCAGCGGCATCTAGCACCGTGGTTATTAAATTACAGAACAGAGGCTATTTTCTGATCTTCAGAGTTAGTTTTTTTTCCTCTGGCATGATTTTTGGGAGATCCATTCTCAAATATTTCTCTCTCAAGGCCCTGTGCGTGTGCATCTCCAGGGGTGGCTGATGCACCCCAGGACCCCGCCCCACTGTGTATCACCCTCATGCTGCCGGGGCTTACCGTTCCTTTGCTGATGATAAAGAAGGTGTCCCCTCTTGCACCTTGTCTGATGATATATTCCCCATTCTCATAGTGAGTCTAAAATAGAAACAGCAACAGAAAAAAAAAAAAAAAACATTAAGGAGTAATATAACAAAAGCTCAATCTCTTCAAGTATCAGCCCTGCAGGGACGCATTCATCCTGATGGAGTTTTACCCAAGCCCAGAATCCATTATGATTTAAGAATGAGTAATAGTCAATGAACGGAATAATTACAGAGAAATCATTTTTATCGCACTCATGTTTAAAACTATTTTGTTACTGCCATTTTTTCTGGACGATTATAATCAGATCTTTACTGATTCATTTTAATAGTTGGGTAAAAATATTCATTTCTCCCATCAACTGAGCATGAACTAAAACAGAGCTGCTAATTAAACTAGTCTTTTCATAATATTTTGTCATTTTCATTTTGTTTCAGTATTATTTTTTTTAAGGTTTTATTTATTTATTTGAGAGAGAGAATAAGAGAGAGAGAGAGAACATGAGAGGGGGAGGGTCAGAGGGAGAAGCAGACCCCCTGCTGAGCAGGAAGCCTGATGTGGGACTCGATCCCAGGACTCCAGGATCATGACCTGAGCCGAAGGCAGTCGCTTAACCAACTGAGCCACCCAGGTGCCCTTGTTTCAGTATTCTTGTAATGATTGATAGGCTTTTTTTTTTTTTCCTTGAGAAATTATTGTGGTGTCTCAAGATCTTCATTTTGAAACCAGGATGATTTTTGGTGTGGGTTAGATGGCCCTAGTTACTTTTTAAGGCACAGCTTCATGCTTTAACGTTCTTGTTTCAGCAATTTAGATTTGGCCCTGTCAGACGGAATGTCTTCACTTTATGGACTGAATTCTGGTCCAGCATCTGCGAGCTCATCAACTAGCAAATGAGAAGCAAGGTAAGGCTGCAAGAGGATGATCACAGTCAGTGCTAGGATGTGGACACAGTCACTAGGTCCATTCCCAGGGTAAAGATTACTTCTGCAATGAAGAAAAGTAATTTCTATAAGGCAACGTAGGAAAAAAAGTATATTGCTGGGTCAGGAGATACAACAGGAAAAACGAGATTGTGCCATCTGGCCACATTCTTCTCTGCAGCTTAGCAAGGGAACCATTTTTGGGGAAAGAAAACATTACTTTACACACTCCTTAGGAAACAGATTTCATGGTTTGCATGTGGCAGTTACAAGGCTAACAGCTGTGATTTGTCCTTATACTTCAATACCATGTTCCTTAATACTGTTGTCAATGCCTTAATACTATTGTCTATTCACTGTTGACATTGCCTTTTGTTAGCACTTGACATTGAGAACAACCATCTCCTTCTTTGCATATCTGAAAAATTAACATACTACCTAATCTTACCTTTTTTTAATTTATAACAAGTTTTAAAAATAGGATTATAGAATGCATATTCTTCAATGGACTTATTTCACTTAACAAGATACCCATGCTCCCCTGTCACTTCTTGCTATTTGGGAAAGGAAAGATCTTTAGTACATGCAGGTGTGAAAAGCAACGATCACAAGAGTCTTCTTTCCTGTATCAGTTCCACAAACATCTCTGTGTGCCTCTGAGTCAGGCCTGGCTGTAGGCACTGATGAAACAAAGACGAGATACAAAAATCTCAAAGTCGCACCATCCACTGGATCTTTCTCCGAGGGTGGCAATGGTAGATAGCCACACCGTCCAATACAGCAGCCTCTAGCCACATGTGGCTACTGAACAGTAAAATGTGGCCAGTGTGATTAAGACACCGCACATTTAGCTCATGGCCAGTAGCTACTGTATTACCATAGGTAGTAATACGGCAGACAAGGGAGGACTTGCGGGCGGGGTGTCCCATTCCCAGAGCACACAGCAGCAGAGGCGAGGTGAGCATGGGCCATAGTAGGGTAGGGGGGCAGGCTGGAGCATCTTTCCCCACTCTTCATGAATGGAGCTCCATTAGTAAAATTCAGGACCTCTCTCTTCCCTTCCCCACTCTGTACACCAGAGGAGGTGGTGTGGCTTACTTGACTGGTGCATTTGGAAGCCATCAGCTAGGTATGGTCACCTTAGCCCCTAGTCTCTGTTGTGGGGGTGAGCTCCCCACAGAGGCAGACATTCTCTGTGGCTTCTCCAGGGGAAGCAGAATGAAGCTGCCTCTGCTGGGCCTTTGCCCCAGGGCGAGTATGTTCACCCAAATACAGGCCCAGTTCGGGAAGGCTGTCTGGCTCTGACACCTAAGCCACATTCCCTAGCCTTGATTTTTTATCATTAGTAATAACAATATATTAGTTCCATTTACCTTAGTCTTTGTCATATTTCTCACTTGTTTCCTAATCCAAAACCTCTCAAAACCCCCCAAATAATCAAGTGTGCAAGCTATATTTTATGTTGGTAGGGCTTATGTACTGTCTGTTGTATTGTCTCACTCTTTCCCCAGGGCTTCCCCTTGGAGGAGATTCTTAAGCCTCAACAGAAGTATGAGGAACAAGTTACAGGATGTTGAGCAGGAGAAAGCCTCTCCGAAAAAAAGAGAATTAGCAGATTATGCCCACATAATAGCAGCAGAAATACTATTATTTTGGAAAAAGTAGAAAAATACAAATAAAAACACCAAATGTGGAAGAATCCTGAGCTCATCTGAATGGCTCATTCTTCTTACTTATCTCCTTAAAAGCATATTCCTACCCAAAGATTGTCATTTCCTTTTAAAAAGCCAAAATTATTTGTACTATATTAAAAAGTATGAAGGTAAGGGTTTCTCAGGCACACCACCACTGACATTTTGATGCAGACCATTCTCTGCTGCGGGGAGCTGTCCTGGACATTCAGTTCAGCTGTAGGATATTTAGTGGCTTCCGTGGCCTCTACCCACTCAATGCCAGTAGCACTTCCAGTCCCAGTTGTGGCAACCGAAAGTGTCATAAGACATTGTCAATTAACCTGTTGGGGGCAAAACTGCTCCCAGCTGAGAATGTTTGCCCTAAATCTTTTGTGGTTTTCTGGACCTGAAATAGCAATTTATTATTTCTCTTGATACTGTGTGCTAGATGATTCTGACTTCCCACGGTGTCAGTTTGGATCAGTGAAAAGTCTAATGCCTCACTCTTGGGGTGAGCATTTGGTGCTGGTCTCACACCCTTGACTGTCAGCTTCTATGCTCCTCCACATGGGCCTCCCCCTGGGGCTGCCCAGTCTCCTCCATAGCAGGGTGGTCTGGGGGAGAGCCACCTTCTTACACGGCGGCTGGCTTCCAAGGGTGCAAAAGCAGAAGGTGCCAGGCTTTCCCAAGGCTCAGACTGTGCCCATGGGCATTGAAGCCCCACAGAGGATGCAAGGTACTAACAGCTACTGCTCTTTTCCTTCACGGACCTCGCCGCCTGCCTCCTTCCCTTGCATTATGTCTGTTCTCTTCACACCCCTTTTCCTGATGTTCCTTGAACACCCAGACCCATCTCAGGGCCTCTGCACAGGCTCTGCCCAGTGCCTGAGATGTCCCTGCACCCCAGAGAGCTCAGAAGGAGCTATCTTGGGACAGGAAGGTTCGCAGAGGGCTGAATGACAGGAGCGTGGGCATCAAGGAAGGCTGAAGGTAAAGCAGGATTATCAGATTCTGCTGAGAGCTGGGGCCGTGGCTTCTGAGAAGGAAGGATCCACTGCCAACCCCAGCCTAGTTCAGAGAGAGCCTGACCTCTCTCTTCTCTACCCTTGGGTATCTCACTGGGGCTCCCCATTGGCTGAGTTCAGCTGAAAGGGGACAGGGGAGTCCTCCCATTTAGGTCAGCCTCTGGACAGAAAGAAGGACCCAGGAAAAGTGAAAAGCAGGCCTTGGGGCAGGTGGACTGCATCAGCTCCATGGTTAACAGATCATTCACTCACTTCTCAATCATCTCCTCCACTAGAATGTCAGCTCCACGAAGAAATTTTTATGTTCCCTGTTGTTCCCCTGCACTGAGAAGAGCACCTGGGTGTTCTCCTAAACACTCATCAAGTAAATGGCTTACATGGTAAAGGACATTGAGTGCCCCACAGAGCAAGGGCCCTCTGCAGGTTTGCCCTCAGGAGATGGGTTCACTGCTCCAGGTATCACAACGGGGTCAGAGGCAGAGAAAGCAGTCTCTCATCTTACAGCACCTTCTGGGGAAGGAGTGCCAAAAGCCCTGGCAACTGTCCCCATAGGTCTCCTTTGAGTCACGTGTCCTGAATGCCTGGCAAGACGAATTTGGAATGCTCCAAATGGTTTTCGTTTCTCAATATCACTCCACGGTGCCAGCAAGAAAACTGCTCAAAGGAAATCAAACCTCTAGCAGCGGGAAAATGGGAAGAAAGGACTGCAGAGGCACCCAAGAGCGTATCTACTTCATGGACCGACCCAAGAGTCTCCAAAGGGTCAGGACCTAGATGGGGGTGGGTGTGGAAGAAGGGCGGATAAAAGCGGGGTGCTAGACTGTGGAAAGGGAAGACTCAAGTCATGCTAGAGGTCTTCACAGCCCCACTGAGCTGTGGGAAAGTAGAGGGAGGCAGCCTCCCGGGAGACCGTCTAGAGCAAGTAGGAAGAGATTCAGGGTTTCAGTGGGCACCTCAGGGTCAGGAGGCACAGCTTTGAGGTGGACTTGTGGGCAGGATGTCCCATTCCCAGAGCACACACCAGCAGAGGCGAGGTGAGCATGGGCCAAGCCATTGCACAAGAGACGGAGGGTGGTGTCCAAGGATGCCCAAGGGGGAACTTTAGGGCATCTTCCAGCCTTGAGATGCCATGATTCTCTGACAGGTTGTATTTCCCAAACATGGCCACCAGAGAGTTTCACTCCACAAGCTCTCCTGCGTGGTGACTTGGCCATTCTCCCATTAAGAGCTGGAGTCTACCTTCCCTCCCCTTGAAACCAGGGGCCTCAGCAGCTCTTCTGTGACAACAGCCGGCTTGGAAGTGATCTGCATGACTTCCGAAGTCATCTTAGAAAAGGCCTTCTAGGGGTGCCTGGGTGGCTCAGTCGTTAAGCGTCTGCCTTCGGCTCAGGTCATGATCCCAGGGTCCTGGGATCGAGCCCGTCATCGGGCTCCCTGCTCTGGGGGAAGCCTGCTTCTCCCTCTCCCACTCCCCCTGCTTGTGTTCCCTCTCTCTCTGTCTCTGTCAAATAAATAAAATCTTAAAAAAAAAAAAAGAAAGAAAGAAAAGAAAAGGCCTTCCAGCTTCCACTGGTTCTCAGGAGTCTCCGTCCTGGAACCCAGCAGCACGCTTGAGAAGCCTGAGCTGCACCTGGGGGTGACGTGCAAGGGACTCGGTTGATGGAGCCACTCACACGCAATCTGAGTCACCTCAATCACTGCAGTCAGCAGGGAGACAACTGAGTGCAGGACACTCCCAACTGGGTCGAGTCTCAGCATTTAATTGTCCCCATTTGAAGTCCCAAATGTCAGGGAGCAGAGACGAGCCATCCCTACTGTGTCTGAATTCCTAACCCACAGAGCATAATAAACACAATAAAATGGTTCTTATCTTAGGCAGCTGTGTTTTGGGGTGGTTTGCAACACAGCAACTCATCACCCAAACCAGACCCCTTGGGGGCTGCACCCCACCTGCTCCTGGCAGCTCTGGCCCTGGGAGGTCCTGGAGTTCAGAGCCTGCCATCAGCTTCCTCCCCACTCTTAAGGTCTTATCAGAGAGAGGAGGGGAGAGTCCAGGACAGAGTCCAGCCAGTTTTCAATCCCTCGCACAGTGGGCAAAGCAAGCTCATGGTCCTTATCTTGTGGCGATTTCACAATAACCCTAGGAGGGCTTCCATTAGGGAAGCTGAAGCAAATAGCTTAAATGACTGGCCCAAGGTCCCACCACTAATAAGAGGTACGAGTAGCTGGTGTGAAGGATGGGCTGGTCCCTCCTACCTCCCCCGCCCCCACCTCCTCCACCCCCCACCTGTGGCTGGGCAATTTGGTGTGGGCAATAACCGTCTTTTTTTTAGGTTGCAAAGAAGAGATGTATCCAAGTCACCTTCAGTGTCAAACAAAAAGATGGGTCGCAACTCCCCCCGTTGTAAGCCACAGGAAATCCAACTGCAACTGGCAAAATGGGAAGGTACTGAGTCACAAAACGGCATAGTCCAAAGTCAGTGGTGTTCAAAATAGCTGAATCCAGGAGTCACATCATGGCCCTAGACAAGTCTCCTCCTTCCCTCGCAGCTCTGTCTGCCTCGTGTGGCTTCCCATGAGGGCCTGGGGTGTGCCCCACGGCAGTGAGCACCCCGTTCCCCATGCTCCAGACCAGCGGGCTCTTGCAGACCCATCAGACCCCATCCCAGAGATTAGACACTTTGACAGGAACATCTCGAGTCTATGTAATTGGGGGAAATTGTCTAATGACCCTCTTAATATCACTGACTTGTTAACTTGACACCCACAACTGTCCTATCAGTTATTCTAGGTTATCTGCACGGGCATTGGCTATACGTTTTTCCAGGCTGTGTAAGCTCCTAGAACTCAGAGTCCAGAGAAGAGCAGAGGGGACAGTGGCCAGAGGTGGTGCAGGTTTGTAAAAGCTGATGTCCATGGTGTTGTCAAACCAGGACTCCTGACTGCCATCCCGAAATGTTCAGTTGCACCCGAGGGGAAGATGATCGTGCGTGCTGATGCTTCGAGTGTCTAATTATGTTCATCAAATGCAGGCAGTTTCATTGTTTTTTGAAGGTCACTTGGCAGCTCTGCCATTTTCTTATTTCAAATTAAATCATAGAAAAATACAGCATTTAGAATGAGCGGAAACCTGAGCAATTAGGCAGATTGCTTTAAAGGTTTCCATAGTCATTAGGAGAAAAGCCAAACTCCTTAACGCTGCCTGCAAGACCATATACGGTCTGCTCAGCGTCTCCCTTTCCAACCCCCTCTCACTCCTGCTCACTTTGCCCTCCAGCCGCACTGGATGACCCACCCCTTGGGTCCGTTTCTCCTCCGTGCCATGCTCCCTTCCTCCCGCCTGGCGCAAGCACCCCTGCTGCACCCCACTGCTTCTCGCCTCCTTATGGCCTACTTCTCTCTCCCATCCTAGCTTTCCCCGAACACACTGGCTACACCAGCTCTCCCATTCTGTGATTTTACAAAGCTGCACAACTTTATTGCATTGCTCTTTGCTGAGCTTGTGGGTACTTACTTGTAGGATTGGGTTGTTTTTTTTTTTTTTTAAGATTTTTTATTTATTCATTTGAGAAAGAGACAGCACCATGAGAGCACGAGCAGGGGGGAGGGGCAGAGGGAGAAGCAGACTCCCCGCCGAGCAGGGAGCCCGACGTAGGACTCGATCCTAGGACCCCAGGATCATGACCTGAGCCGAAGGCAGATGCACAACCAACTGAGCCAGGCAGGCATCCATAGGATTGCTTTTAATAATGTTTTCCACCAGATTTTAAATGTGCCCGAAGCAAGGATTGTGTCTGGTTTTGTTCACCTTGTAACATCCTCAGTGTCTAAGACAACGCTGGAGATAGAATAAGGACTTGAAAACAGTAATTACAGGAATGAAGCAGCCCTCCTTAATCCCCAGCTTGCTAGCACCGCCCATCGTCAATCCATTAGAAAGGCCTCTACCTTCGATACCCGTGCCAAGCCCCGCGGTCTCTCACTGGTTCCACAGTTGACGCCCTAGTCCAAGCCAGAACCGCACCTTGGACTTCTGTAATGTCCTCCATCTGGCTTCCCTGCTTCAGCCCTTGCCCCTCACCGCACCCCACCCCACCCCACTCCATCAGTTCTTCTCTCTGCAACCAAAGTGGCCTTGCAAATAGCGTATTAACTGAAATCACTCTACAGCTGAAAACCCTCCAGTGGCTTCTTGTTGCTGTTAAAATCATAAACTACTTACGATGGTCTATAAAGTTCCCTGCATCCCGGCTCCCACCTCGTCCTCATCCATTCCCACATCTCGCCCACACAGGTTCAGTTTCAAAATCGCTGGCTTTTCTCCCCGTGCCTTGTTCTCACCTGACCGGACCCATCCCCAGAGCTCTGCATTCAGGACAGCCTGTCTAGGACACTCTCCTCGAGGTCCCTGTCATGGTCTTGTTCTTATCATTGCGTCTCAACAAGGCCTTTCCAGACCACTCTGAGCATGTGCCTCTACCTCACTCGCTTTCTGCCCATTATCCCTGTTCTGTGTGCGGTTTCTCCGTGGCTGCCAAATTGCTGCTGGTCATTCTTCCTGACCGCGTGAGAACAATCCCAGCGCCATTGAGCCCCCCGTGAGAAAGGCCTTCTTCCACACCTTCCAGATCAGAAACCATGTTTCTTTTGTGTTTGCTCCCTGGACTCTTCCCCCGTTACCTACCACTCAGAGGGTTTAGGAGATTTTATATTCTATCCATTGTTTCACTTAGAACAATGCCAAGCACAAAGGAGGAATACAATATAGAATCTAGATAAAGGACAGATTTGGTCCACACCCTTCTTTTTGAATGGGGGAGCAGAGTTATGAACCGCAGAGCAGAGAGCTGGACAGAGAAAGAGAAGTGACAGCGTATCTACATGGAAACAATCTATCGCACCCAAGGCAGTAACTGCTGAGTTAGGAAAAGCCAGTCTTCTCCTTGCTACTGGAAAGAAGGGGTATAGCTTTGGTTGTTAATCTGTAGGTCTCTGGATTCTCAGAATTCAACACTAATATGTAAAGGTCCAGTTAGACTTTTTAAAACCCTCCATATACTTGCTGACTCTCGGCAGGAGGCTCAGTGTGACACTGGAGGTGGCATCTGGAGGACTTGGGAGGTGCCCCCTGCGAATCTGCATGACTCCTCTCTACTTTTCAGATCGGACCCCATTACTGATACCAAAGACGCTGTGTTTTAGCTGCTGGTTTTATCTTCAGGCCCACTGTGACACGTAATCTGTAACTGAATCTCCATTATTAGGAACTAATACACAATGTACCATCCTGAAGTAAATTCTCAGCTGAGTTATTTCAGTCAGAGATTATGTCAATTTTGTCCCCTTATACATGAGTTTAAGATTGGAGTTATCCTTCAGTCTTTATTAGAGCACGGAACATCTATTAACTGACACTGTCCTAACGATTAAGGCGCAGGTAACAGAGACCACTATGATAATTGTTATTGATTAGAAAGATAGCAACAGCAAGCAGGAACCACCTTCATGTGCCTGGATGCATCTAATAAAGCCTTTGAACAGGGAATGACACCTGGAAAATTAGTGAGTTAAGAACAGTAGGAGTCTTGAGTCATGATTCCTTCCTCATTTGTTCAGAGCATAGTTTTATCTTGGAGGAAGAGTAGGACATCAGGTAGAAGAACAACCTTCTTGGAAATACTGGTATCTGCCTTTCTGGATCCTCAGCCAGCCACATCCTCAAAGGAAATTCTTCCCTCTCCTTGATACCTCAGATTTACATCAAAGACAAGAGCTTTTAATGGAGAATACGATCACCATACAGCTTGATCCGTCAAAAAACATGCCAGTGAGGCAGGCAACAGACAAGGTATTTCTTGGTCCCAGACTTCTCTATTTGGCAGAACTCTGTCCATTAGAGATGTCTGGACTGAGATTACCTATGCTGACAAGAAAGAATGACAGCTAGTCATTATAAGAACATATAACTTTCCACATTGCAAACCACCAGCAATCAAGGATAGCGATCTGAAGTCTTCGGTGGAATCTGCTGGGGAGGAAATGATCACATCTGTCAACCAGAATTTTCTGCTTCTCTTCCCCCATCCATGGTCACCATGGATTTCATCGCAGAACGAGTGCTCTACTAACAACGGACAGTATGTGCACTCCAGGTAGGTTTTCATAAATTGGCATTTTCTTCTCTCAGATCAGTCATTATCAAGGGGGTATGTTCTTTTATGAAGCATTTCCTCAGATAATATTTAACCCCACTAAGACTACAATTTTTGCTGACTCTCCTTCCTACCTCTAAAGGAAAATTAACTTTTCCTCACACCATCATTTACAAATTAACCAGAACACCAAAAGAACAAATAGAAGCCTGGAACACTTTTTTTAACAGCTTCCCTTCACACCATCACCACTGTCCTGTCCCCACCAAATGGACATCTGGGATAATCATCTCTCTATTATAGAGTCTTTCTATTTCAATGCCATGCCTTGCCTTTTACTTAGGACGTCCCTTATTTATAACCAGTACTTTTTACACGTCTCAGGCTGGACAACAATTTGGCTCCAAGGCTGCTCAAACGAAGCCATAAAATCCTCCTGCACCAAGCCTGAACTCCAGGTCCACATGAAAGACACGTCCTTGTTAGGAGTTTGGCCATTCACTAATTTCAACCAGTATCATTTATCTGTGCTTTCTGTGAATGAGACATTGCACTTGGCACCAAAGCTACAGAGATACCCAAGACACAGTCCCTCAGTCGGGATGCAGCATGTGGTTCAAGAGGTCCTCACCCCAACCCCCAGCACTGTCATCACACTGAGGGGGAGAACGGCAGTATGAAAGGAGTGTTCTTGAGGGGCTGACTCAAAGGGCCCCCAGAGAACCCAAGTTTAGGCAGAAAATGTGGCCTTTTCATCAATACAATAGCTCAGACTTCTAGATAGACAGCCTGCCTAGCACTGCCCCTCAAGGCCCTACACCAGCCTAGCTCACCAAGACATTTTAAGACACAAATAGCTGGGTGATGAGTCTGCCACTTCCACTGCTGAGGATCTGTGTCTACCCAGCTGTCCCTTGGCACATTCCTCCATGTCCTTGATGAAACATTCTTCAGTGGCCTGTGACACTGTTTATCAAAGTCCTCCACCTTGAACTTTGCCTTAGGGTCATGTGATATATTCCAGCTCCCAGGAGCTTAGGCTCTGTCCTTACTACCTGACTCATTACATTTCCATTTGCCTTGATGGTGCTATGAAGATTCTGTCTCTACTGAGGCACCCAATGTACTTGAAACCCAAGGACTGATGTATACGTCAGCTGGACCACACTGGATTAGAGAAACATTGTGGGAACAGAATATCAAGCAGCCCTGTGTGTAGTCCTGACCAGCTCCATATGGTCAGATCCCGAGGACATCTTGGCTTGTAAATCATCCTTGCCTTAACAACGTACTGGGGCAGATTCTTACTAGCTTCGGCCCTGATGAAAAGGACAGGTATAAAATCCCCGGGGCCAGAAGTCCTGGGACAGTATAAACTTATCTTAGAAAATTAATTCATGGGCACCTTGGTGGCTCAGTCCGTTAAGCATCTGCCTAAGGCTCAGGTCATGATCCTGGGGTCCTGGGATCGAGCCCTGCGTCGGGCTCCTTGCACTGCAGGGAGCCTGCTTCTCCCTGTCCCTTTGCCTGCCACTCTCCCTGCTTGTGCTCTCTCTCTGTGTGTCAAATAAGGAAATAAAATTTAAAAAAAAATTAATTCATGACTTATACAGGGATATATCAAGACAATAGACTTCCTGAAAGTCAGAATTAAGATCCCCTGCAGAGCAGTGGGCCCAGATGTAGCTTTTTAAAAGAACTGACAAGACTGTCACCATGATGAACAGGAACTCCTGGCAGCTTTGTGTCTTCGTGGAGTCCAAGGGACCAAGGAAAGCCATTCCTCCATTGGCTGTGTGCCCCTTGCTCAATGCAATCCATTAAACAAGTCATGAAATTGTTAGTGGATTATAAGCAGCAATTTTTTTAAATGGAATAGAACAAAACTGTCTAAGACATCAACAGAAAGTGAAGGTAGCATGATTTATACAAGTTTTACATGTGTGTGCAAATGAATACTTAGGTGCGTACTAGGCCCCGATGTAAATGCGTTCTTAACCACCCAGATGCCACCCTGATAAAATGGTACTCTTAGTTCTTTACAAAAGCCGTAACATCCTCAGAACAGGGAGGCATCTTCGCTGCTGCATGAAATCACTTTTAGGAATTCCATTATCATCAATAAAGACACTAGTGTTGAATTGGCTGTTTAGTTGTTTTACTTCAGTAAAAGTGCATAGAAATTGAAAGTACGGGATTATCTTTGAAAGGACCTATCATCTACACTGTAGGAAATGGCACTTGTTTGCAGTTCATCCCTCTGTTTTCTCTGACTCTCCAGTCCCTTCCCCTCCACCCACCCCCTCCTGCGTCTGCAATCTGACAAAAGGCAACCATTTCCATGTACATTTTTGCATATCCAAGTGCCCAAGTTTCCGCCCTAACATTTAGCATTTCCCATAATACAATAAAACCACATAGGTTTTTGTTGCACTGATAGGGAATGCCGGTTTCCTTCTCTGAATCTCAAACATTCTCAAGGTCTTCATGTCTTTGCTGGCCAGATCACATCATCCGCCGTTAAGCCTCTCGAATACCTCCAGACCTTATGAATCAAAGCTAGCTGTTGGCACAGGAGGGACCACCTGCCTGCCTGCCTCTCACCTTGAATCCCAGATGCAGGAGGGAAAATCGGTGCTCAAATTCCAAAAACGCTTGGGTTTTATCTGATGTTCAACTGAGCTCTTCAAGGACATCATTTTCCAAATGGATTTTCAATCTCTGTTTTTACCGTGAGAGATTTGTGATGTGGACATATCCGTCCGACGGAGTGACTAAGAGTGAGTGAAACCATGGCAGGCACACAAAATGCTAAAAAAAAATCTTCAAAAGCCACAGTTCATCTCCGCTCTACTCATTTCAGAACAGAATAAAACTGTTTATAGAGTAGACACGCAGGCCTTCCCATCCCACATAATTAAACTATAACTCAAATTTAACAATTTGATCTATAAAGGCAATTAGCAGCGGCAGAACTTGGAAATTGTTTGCCCTGACAGATTATGAAATGTGTCACAGAAAAGCATTCAATTTACTATCTCAGAGTCACTATCTGAAGTATAAACATGTTTTGAAGTTTCAAGGAGAATAAATACGGTACTCAAAAAGGAAAAATGCAATTTCTCATGAACCCTGTAACAAAAGTAGTGGAGCGAGTCAGAAGTACATAGAATTCACTCAACATTTCACTTCCTTAGTTTTTTAAAATAAACATTTTGAGAAGATACTATTCTGTTTAAAGGGCATCCTGAGTCATCGAGGACAGAAAGCAGTGAAACCCAAGATGATTTAGACTACCTGAGGGAAGAAAGACTCCTTTATATGCTGGAGGACACCCTTCTCACCTTGCAGATATTTTGTTTCTGTCTAGATGAGTTTGAGAAGGGTCTTGCTCAGAGCTGGGGTCTCAGAACCATGTATGAGCCTGCCACCTTTTCTATTCCACAATATGCCTCTAACCGGGAGAGAAAGGGAGAAAGGTTTCTTCCAGAATGTGAAATTACTGTGTTTATTGGAACTAACACCAAAGTGATACACACAATATTTAATAACCAGTACTTGAAGGGCAATGTCCAATCAGAAAGGACGTGTGTTGGAGTAGGGCACTGGGAAACCTCCTGGACCATGGGGACGTTCAGGGGCCCCAGCAATAATCTGGGGCAGCGATGAGGGGGTTCCCGGCCAAAGCTCCGTACTGACTGGGATGACAGTATTTCGTTGGGCTAACAACTTGTGCAAACCCACTGACCAGAAGCCCTGGAAACACTCTTCCATCTTCATATCCCCCACTAGCCCCTGCTGCACATGTATTTTAAAGTTTCTGGATTCAGAATGAACATCATTACTGGTGATGGTAGTTGTACTGATAGAATCAAGAAAACACAGTCACCAATTCTGCCTACAACCGGAAGGTAGATGGTTTCCTCGGCCACAGATCCTGGCTGGGAACAGCCTAGTGGCAGTTGATGGGGTTTGGAAAAGGCTACCCCAAAATATGGCACCTTGAGTTCAATAGGACATATGGGATACTTTAGGCTGCAGGAGTCTGGGCAAACAGCAAAAGCAAGAAGGTCACCCTCACCTGTCACCTGAAACAGGTTACAAAATCCTCAGGTAAGAGGCGCCCTCCTCATACCTGAATGGAAGGAGAATCCTTATCTCTGAAGACAAAGGGATCCTGAGAAGAATCCTAACCAACAGGCCTTGCTACGTTTCTCCCAGTTTCCTATACTCACCTCCTCATCCTTGACCTATGCCCTGTCTCCACTCCTCATCAAACCTACCCTACAAATACTCAGCGCCTATGGTTTCCTTGGCCCTTCGTTTGCCTATGAAGGCTTCCATGTCAAGTAAGGTATATATTAAAGAGATTTCTATGTTTTTCTACTCTTTATCTGCCTTTGTTGGTTTAATTTTCAGACCCATCCAGGAACCCTAAGAGGGCTGAGGAAAACTTCTCCCTCCCCTCACATAACTAAAAACGTGTACAAACACAGCTGAGGAAAATACCACCATTAGGAGCAATGGGCTTGATGACATAACACAGACAAGGTTCAGGAGAAACACATGTGAGCAATGCATACATGCAAGTCAGAGATCACAGACTGGAGGGGGATGGGCTTTTTGGTCACCAGAGAGAAAGGTGTGCTGTTGTCCTCAGGTATATTTTATCAGCCTCGCCCACCTGAATGAATGATGCTTTTGGATGAGACCCTTTTCTCAGCTTTAAATAAAACAGGAAACCTTCTCATTAAAGTGTACCCTGCTCAGGTGTCTTGTCATCAGGAGGGATGGAGTCTGGATCCCAGATGTGTGTATTACAGTCACACATCTGGAGGAGACCCACACATCCCAGAAAGTACCAGATGGGCATTTGGGTCTATGTATTGGCATCAGGTGACATCAGTGTATTACACTACAAGTCAGAGTACTGGAAGTATGCTGAATACACATAGAAGATCTGGTTTCTTTTCCTGCCACAATCAAGTCCAGATGCTAAGTATGGTAGAATCTATCAAGGTAACGTTACCCTGACAACCATCCTTAGACCTTGATAAAGCTCCTGCCATCCTACTACCACCTTCAGCTCCCCACCCCCATGGGAGAGAGCACCGGATCTCTGCAGACACCTACTACGACAAAGAAAGCCAGAACCATTGTCAGCCCAACATCTAGAGAGCTTTACCTCCTTCATAAAAGGGTGTCAAATTCAGCCAGTGTGGTGAGCATAGATTTGCAGAACCTGGTTTCTGTGGCAGCCCTGGTGGTTAAACAATTTGCATTTAAATAGAGCCACAGAGACTGAGGGTGCCTGCCACATGTTTATTTTCCTATTTTCAGCAATGGAGAAAAAAGGTTGTTTGTTTTTTTTTTAATAATCAGTTAAAATTCTACTAATTCTCCTGACCACAGTATGATTCAATATTTATAATACCTATAAAAACTTACTTTTATATTCCAATGTGAACTCACATCATAAAAACATAGTAGCTACTATTAATTCAAGGCTCACTACATGCTAGACATTATGCAAAGGATATCTCCATTAGGACAGGGACTCACTGAGGTCTTGTAATCTCCATTTTACTAGAACAAAATGGAAGCTTAGACAGAGTAATTTTTCCAAGATTACCCAGCAAGTAAACTTTAGAGGCAGAATCTGAACCCAAATTTGCTTTAGAAAACCTATGCTCACAGATGAGCCTCCTCCTAATCTTAGAGTCAATTATCTTTACTTGAAAGAAAAGAAAAAGAGAAAGAGAAAGAAAAGGAAAAAAAAAAGAAAGGGAAGAAAAAAGAAAA
>NC_138374.1:72517140-72536727 GCF_054177405.1 Leptonychotes weddellii | reverse complement strand
AAGAAGCCCTTTGGATAGTTAGTAAAAATCTCATTATCATCTCCATTTCTCAGATGAGGGATCAGAACTAAAAATAATTATTTAGCTATTTCTAACAGCTGCAGAATAATTATGCCACAGCCATCATACTAAGCACATACCTGCATTATTTTATTCCCTGAAAGTTTGAGATACAATACAGAGGTAGTTCTTACAGGTGCTTAGAAGCTTATGAGCATCCGAAAATGCAAACCAGCTTAATTATTTCCAAGCCTGTGTATCTGGAGGAGAGGTTCACAGGCAAAAGTCTTAAAATAAATGTGCCCAAGAGTCAGTTTGTCATCATACTCCTATTTCCCCTCCCTGGTTCTATGTGGATCTACAACACTGAAGGTAACAGGCAGCATTTTTGTGGGTGATTAAATAATGGGGCTATCACCTTCTGCAGCTATGGTCAGAGACCTTCTCTGGCTGTAAATGCAGGTAAAAAGAGGAATGGAGACTGCAGTGTCAATGATATATAAAATCACCTCGCGTCATTATGGAATGAGTCATCTGTCCCTCATGAACAAAATTTCCACCTAATTCCTTTCCCTATGTTAATGGATTGGATTAAAATGAATTTATAATGCAATGCCCCTTTTACTTTTCAAGCATTTATGGGACATATTTGACCTTGTCTGACTGACTGGTTTCATCACTAGTCACATCCCTTATCGTCCTGAGCTGTAGGATGGTCCCGTCCCTTGTGGTAACGGAGACACACAGGCCAAATGGTCTTACGTGGTCAACCTCCCGAGACCGACATTTTTTTTTTCACCTCTCTCATTTTCTTCCTTGCCACCGAACTGTTCGATCATACCCAATCATTCCATTTCACTAAGTGGTCCCACCAATAGGTTAGGTGCCAGACGAGGAACTGCACATACTCAGGGGAGTAGAAGGGCCTTCTAGGAGGCTGCAGACCAGGGGAGGCAGAAGGGGAACCAGACAAGTTCAAAATAGCCCAGCATTGGTTTGCTGGAGGTATTTACAGCATCAGAGGCTCAGTGGCACGGAGTTCAGAGACGGACTCCCTGAAAGGTTAGCACTGGATCTGAGCCTTGATATACAAATATGAACAGAAAGTAGCCAGAAGGACACCGGCTGGAAGGGCACATGCTCGGGAGCATGGAAGAGCATGGCTTGCACAGAGAATGACAGATTTCTCCGCATTACTAGAGTCTGTACTGAGATGGCAAGTGGTGGAACCTGAGACATGAGAGGCGTGAAGTTGGCCTTCCATGATTCGCTGACTCGGACTTTATTCCACGGGCACCAGGAACCATGGACGGGATTTAAACAAGGGGGCAATCTGGAGCAAGGGAGGGAGCTCAGTTAGAAAGCCTGGAGCCAGACACCAGGTTTTTGAATGACTACACAAACTCCTCAAAAATGAATGTGGTTCAGAAGATGGTGAGAGAGGCCAGCACGAAGAGTAGGTTTCATTTCAGAACAATTTCATGCTGGAGAGGATACCTGAGGATGTGTGCCGTCCATGTGTCCTGTTTCTACTCAGCTACAGGATGGAAACCACAACTAAGCCAGCCATTCAGCATCTAACTAGCTGCTCACTCACATCACCAGGGAGGTATTAAGGCTCTGGCTACTTAGGCTTTCACCCAAACACATTAAATTAGTTCCCCTAGAGCAGTGACCCAGCATCTGTTAAGATTCTTCAAGTCATTCCTGCATTCAGCCGTGGCCAAGAACCTCTACACTAAAGCACAAGACTCGGACATCAGACCAGTAAAGGGCTTTCTTCCCAGTGAAGTGTATGGGCAGTAATATTTGTGGATTTTACTTTACTTTGACACAGGTTATAGGCACCTTGTGAAGGTGCAGATCAACTATTGCTTCCTTTGAGAAGCCTGCTCTGGGTGAGGGTGTGGGGGGTGTGGCACAGTTTAGAAACTATTTCATTCCTCTCTAATAATGTGGTTTTTAAAAGAATATTTTATATATTTATTTGAGAGTGAGAGCTCAAGAGCACACAGAGGGAGAGGGAGAAGCAGACTCCCTGCTGAGCAGGGAGCCCGATACGGGGACTTGATCCCAGGACCCTGGGATCATGACCTGAGATGCTTAACAGACTGAGCCATCCAGGTGCCCCAAATATGTGGGTTTTTTAACATTTATTGTAAAGTTGATGGAGAGAAGGTCCAAATAAGAGGTCAGATAAGATGAAACCAGACTATACTGGAAGGAAATCCAGGTTCAGACATGTAAATGTCAGGTGAAAAAGAGATTCAGTACATTAGTGACAGCATGGAATGACCTTTCTGCTTTGGGATGTTGAGGCACCAAGTTTTCTGATTTCACTGCAAAGAGCAGGATGCAACAGGCGAGGATATCAACTTCCAGCCTGCATGTTACCAGCTCAACAGAAAACAAGAAACACCAGCTTGGGACACAGGACAACGCTTTTTGACAAGCATAATAAATGTCCTATTCTTAATAGCGTTCATAGTTCGGAGGACTCATGAGGGTTTCAAGCCACAGTCCTTACAAGTAGCAAGGGTCCTGCATACAGCATGATTTTTCTTTAATTCGGAAATTTTGACCTGTATAAAGAGCCTTAAGACAGATTAAGTCTGGAAGTATTTTCTTCAAATGTTCAGATCCTATTTTAACACTATTGCTCACGCCAAGAAGCCCTCACAAAGCACAGGAAAATTATACGGCACTAATATTCCAGAATCTCATGGGACGTGGGTTTAGGTGTAAAAGAAACATTGTCTTAGTGTTCAAAATATCAAAACCAATTCTAAGCAGGTGCTTATACTTTGCTGAAAAACAAAGGAACCTCAGGGCAAAAATAAACTCAGCTTTGGAACTGTACACCTGGGATCTTTTTTAACACAGGCACGAGGTTACAAGCAGCCCAGAGTAAACCTTAGGCACACTTCTAAAGAACAATGAAGTGCAACCTTTCCTTCCCTCCTAGAGGTTATGGTGAAGGGGGTGCACCGAAGTCATCAAAATAAATGTGTTTCCAAAGTGGTGCATCTCCTGAGGAGGAAGGCCAAGGAAAAGAGACTTAGGGAAAGCTAAGTGACTGGTTTAACTTTGCACTTAGAACACTAGAGAGAGACGCTCACATAAATCTGGCTGGAAATCAAAGGCACTCAGGCTCATAGGGTTCTGTTCTCAAGAAGAGCACGGCAAACATAATGGGATGTACAGGTAGGAAGTGTGCACATCCGAAAAGGAGAGAAGTCAGAAGCAAGCAGGACTAAGTATGATAACATGAAAACATCCCCGTCTGTCTGAGCTGCGTTCTCTGGGGACAGTCCCCCTCCCGCAAATACCACACCAGGAACAGCAACCTTTTCACAAGAAACCATTCAAAACATGGGGCTACCTTTTGGTAATGCAACAAAGATGTAACAGTCTTGGTTTGAAAAAGTTCCACTTCTGGGGCACCTGGGTGGCTCAGTCGGTTCATCATCCGGCTTGCGATTTAGGCTCAGGTCGTGATCTCATGGGTCATGAGATCGAGCTCTGCGTCGGGCTCCACACTTAGTGCAGAGTCGGCTTGAGATTCTCTCCCTGGGCCCCTCCCCTTGCTCTCTCCCTCCCTCCCTTTCTCTCTCCAAAAATAAATAAATAAACCTTAAAAAAAAAAAGTTCCAGTTCAGCCAAGCTGTTATTTATTTTTTGTTCTGTGTCAAACCAGTTACATAAACCAGCTTAGGGGTCGAGTTGTGCAAAGCAGGAAGTGCCCATCAGGGACTTCAAGTGCAAGGATTGTCTGAAACACTGCATCTCCCTCTTCCCAGTCCCTCCAGCTGTTCACATCTATCCACATGGACAACGCAAGGTGGAAAACAGATGCAGTTTCCTGGATTGCTTAGAGAAGTTGTTCTCGCGCTGGGTTGTGCGTTAGAAGTAAAATGCGGTATTTATGAAAATACACATCTCAGCCTTATCTTGAGGGATTCAGATGCACTAACAGCATCCACTATCTAGACACTCATTCACGCGCTGGTGAGCCTTCCGCTGTATGAGATTTATGCCAATTCATTGAAAAAGGAGACACATGCACTGGGGCCCTTCTAACCCCCATGAGCTCAGCCCACACACACTGTCCCTCTGAATTTTATGAAAACTTTCCACTGGGTCTTTGTGGTTGCAGTCCCTACCATCCACCAGGCGTGCACCCAGATTGAGGAGCGCACTCAGACGATTATCTGGTGACCTGGAGCATACTGCCGGCCAGCAGCAAACACGCGGACCACCCAACCTGCTTTGTCCCTAAGGTGCCCTTCCTAGGTTTTGAGTTATAGTTTCACTGCCTTCTCTTACTCACATAACCTCACCTGGACAGACACAGGCTCAACAGTTGTTTAATTGAGATATAATTCACCGACCATAACATTCGCCCTTTTATACAGTTTGGTGGTTTTTAGTCTATCCACAGAGCTATGCAACCACCCCCCTCCACCTAATTCCAGAATGTTCTCACCCCCAAAAGAAACCACACCCATTAGCAGTCACTCCTCATTCTGCTTTCTCCCAGCCTTCGGCAACCAATAACGTAATTTCTGCCTCTACGGATTTGTCCATTCTCGAAGTTTCATACAAACGGAGTCATTCCATGGGTGGTCTTTTTGTGTTTGACTTCTTTCTCCTACCGTATTTTCATGGTTCATCATTATCATAGCTCAAGGCAGCACTTCACTCTCTTTTATGTCAGGTGCACAAGAGGATATAGAAAAGTTTAACTAGATTCTGTATTTCTTCCATGCCTTTGGTGATTAGTTGGTAAAAAACCCAAAAAAACAAAAAAACTGGTGTCTATTTTTTTATTGAGTCTAATACATTCCAATTAGCAAATCTTATCACCTATCTTATACTCCTTTTTTTCCTTTGGGACACTAACCCTTACACACTGTCCCTTAATATACTTTAATCAATCAAAACTACTCTTTTGTAGTTTAAATAGAAGTCTAAAAGCCTTCTTTTAATAATTAGTAATTATTTTCTTTTGATAACTGGTAATAATTATCAAGTTTTTTCTTTTTATTCTGCAAGATATTTCTATGTTCCCAGACAATGGGTTGCTGCTGTTATCTCTTGGATTTTACTTTTATGTATTATTCATGGACTTTGTACCATGCCCTGTCCTTATACAAACCCATATATCATTTTCTTCCTCCAATCCCCTGACAACATTCAGGATTAATTAATATTGTTTGTATAATTTTATGACCCATATAAAATATTATTTCCAGGGGAGCAATAACATACCCAATCGTACAATTTTGGTTTCCCTGAAGTTGATAGTTTTAGTTTCTGATTTTCTAGATTGTGTTCCTACCACAAGTTCACCCACACATTCTTCACCTGCAGGTACATCTCCACTCAGTATGTCCACACACATCCAAGAGTCCCTGAATTCCATCTTTTTCTTGGTGGCATCCTTCCTGGAGGTCTTTATTCTACTACGGTTTCTTTCTTTTTTTTAAAAAAAGATTTTATTTATTTATTTGTCAGAGAGAGCGCTTCAACACAAGCAGGGGGCACGGCAGAGGGAGAAGGAGAAGCAGGCTCCCTGCTCAGCAGGGAGCCAGATGCAGGACTCGATCCCAGGACCCTGGGATCATGACCTGAGCTGAAGGCAGACACTTCACCAACTGAGCCACCCAGGCTCCCCAATGGTTTCTGACCTTTCCCGTCTGTGGCATGGCCCCTGCTGTGCTGGGGTCTCCCACCAGCATTATGCGGACTTTCAGCGATCATAGCATGCCAACTCTACGACCCAAAGGTGTCCATCCTCACTCTTCTTGGTGGAATACACACTGCGGCATCTTCCTCAGATGGGTGAATGGGGGATAAACTTATATGTGCTATACATTTTTGAAAATGTCTTTATTCCACCCTCACACTTGATGACAGTTTATCTAGATACAGATTCATGATTCAAGAACAAACACTGTCCATCAGAATTTTGAAAGCATCACCTCACTGTTTTCCAAGTTGTAAGGCTTTTATTTCTGAGCCTTTGTGACCCTGTGGCCTGATTTTTATCTGTGCAAATTTTAGCGTTCTCTGTCTAGGTTCTGAAATTTCTTGAGGTGGTAACTTGGTGTAGGTCTCTGTTTTGCACTGAATACTCAGGGAGACTTTTTTTTAAAGATTTTTTATTTTTAAGCAATCCCTACATCCAACATGGGATTTGCTCTAATAACCTTGAGATCAACAGTCGCGTGCTCTACCAACTGAGCCAGCCAAGCACCCCAGGGGAGACTTTTTTTTTTGCCCTTATTTCTACAGCTCTATTGAAGTCAAGTTGATGTACAACATGCATATTTAAATGTAAACTTTGATGAGTTTTACATATGTATGCACCCATGATACCATCACCATGATGAAGATGAAAAATATATTTATCACCTCCCAAACTTTCCTCCAGTCTAGTGTATCATCTATCTCATCCCTCCCCAGGCAACCACACATTTGTTTTCTGTCACTATTGATTACTTTGTATTTTCCAGGATTTTACATGAATGTCTTCAAAGAGTTTATACTCATGTTTGCTTCTCTTATTTCACCCAGCATATTCTGCTTGAGCTTCATCCACAGTATAATATGTACCACTGGTCTGTTTGTTTCCATACTGGGTAGTATTACATGGTACAGATACACTAGAACTAGTTTATCCAATCATTTGTTGATGGTCATCTGGCTTGTTTCCATTTTAGCTTTATAAATAAAGCTGCAATGAACCTTCATGTTCAAGTCCGTGTGTGACATATGCTCTGTAAGTTCCTATAACCTACATCCATGACTTTCCAGGAACTATTAAAGGTTGCTTAGGGCAACTTCTTCCATTATTCCTTTTTTTTTTTTTGATTTTATTTATTTATTTGACAGAGAGAGCACAAGCAGGGGGAGCAGCAGAGGGAGACAGAAGCAGGCTCTCCGCTGAGTAGGGAGCCCTACATGGGGCTTGATCCCAGGACCCTGAGATCATGACCTGAGCCGAAGGCAGATGCTTAACTGACTGAGCCACCAAGGAACCCCTATTCTTGACTCATTAACCAAATATGCCCATCTCTTCTCTTTTCCATTTCCTACCCATATGCTATGGAAAGCTAATGACTATTTTCAGCTCTCTTCCCATGACTTGACAGTTCAGATCCATCCAGTTATGGAGTCAGATATCTGCATCAATTTTGACTCTCCTTGTCTTTAATCAGGAACCAAGTCCTGCCAATTCACCCGCTTGAGGGTCCCCTCATGTGCTTCCTCTAGTTTTGCTCCATCACCACTGACTCAGGACAGGCATCATTTCCTACCTGAAATGAGACAACTGGCCCTTTGGTGCCTCCAATCTTCCCACTTTAATCTATGACCCACACTGCAGGAGCCATTTTCCTAGCGCAGAAATCTGGTCATATTTATTCTCCAGTTAAAACTCACCAACAGCTGCCAACTGCTGAGAGGAAATCAGAATTCTAGAGATGGTATGTGTGGGCTTTAAAGAGCAGCCCCAGGGCTCACTTCAGCCCCTGCTCTTCCCGGACCAACACCCTGAGCTCCAGCCACATCAATCAAACTCCCTGTGGATTCCCAAACGTGCCCTATTTTATTTTTTTGTACCTCTGAGTTTGTATATACTTTTTCATCTCTGTGGAATGCCATTCCTTCACTGAGGCACTTTATGAAACCGTACTATGCTCCACAGTGTCCAATTCAATTCTCTCTTCCTCTGTGCTCCCCTAGCATCTCTGTTCTCTGTAACCTTATGACTTATTAGCATGTTTTGTTTTGTTTTGTTTTTCTAGACCGGGAGTTCTTCAGAGCAGGAACTGTGCCTTGGTCTTTACTATGGCTGTTAGTTAGCACTGTGCCACTAGCGCATACAACAAATACACAGAATGCATAATCCATCAGAACCTGCTCCTCTCTCAACAGCTCTATATATGACCTGATTTAATCCACCTGTTCCCATTGGTACTGGGAACTACAGCCTGAACACTGAGATATTTAAAGGACAATGAAGATGACTGTATAATAGTATAAAACCACATTGAGACTCAATCATCTAATGTTAAAATTTGATGTTAATATAAATTCTCATCAGAAATTAGGGTACCAAATCTACAAAAATATGAATGTAAATATCTGAAATACGTTTTTCATTGATCCATAGTGAAACATAGAATTAATTGAATTCATACCATAATATAGCACATTTATAAGTTATATGTATAACACACATATTGTATTACTGAAGTATTAACTATAAATAAAGTGGAGATTGTAAGAAACAACACGGATCCAGGCTGGAAGAACAAGCTCTATCACATTCCTATCCTCTCTCACTCTTAGTCATCATCAGAATGCAAACTTAAACCATCATTAAGTAGGCTACACTTCAGGCCAGTCTCAAATCTGGCTACGCATTGGAAGTACCTGAGGGACGTCTTTATCCTGCCATCATCATCATCATCATCACCATGATCATCATCATCATCACCATCCTCACCATCATCATCATCACCATCATCATCACCATCATCACCACCACACAAGTAATGCAAGCAATTTGATACAAAATTCATACAATGCAGATTAAATGAAACAAAGTATAGTTACACTGTATGAATTATACCACACAGTATAAAGTTTTTAAAAATCGCCCAACTCTCTGATTCCACCCCCAAGAGGTAACTACTCTTTATTAAAGAGTCTATTAAAGAGTTTCTTTCTAATTCTTTTAGGTAATTATACATCTAATCCACCCTCCAACCACCATCTATCCCCTCCCACACATACAAACACACACATACTTTTTTTTTGTTTTTTTTCAAATACAAATGGAAATATGCTATACTTACTGGCCTGAAATTGCTCTTTTCACTTAAGAGTGATCTTGGACATCTTTCCATATCAGTGCATAGAGATCTACCTTATTCCTCACTCTCTTTAATGATTAAGTATGATTTAATGATACTTCTTAAAGTATCTTCTGAGAAGCTATCAAGTGCCTGGCACCAAGCCAGATATGTAGGTGTGACCCCAGACTTCCCTTCATCCCCCATGTGCCTCATACCCCATTAAAATCCATCTGTAGCTCCGTCATCCAGAGAATTAAGTCCAAAAGAGCCTATCCTACAAGGCCACCTTGACAATTCTCAGTCCTTAGGCTACCCTCCTTGCTTTAAACCTTTGTAACAGGAGTAAGCATTCCTCCCTACACACCTTGGGTCTGGCCAGTGGGGATCTGCATATGATCCTGATAAACAGCCTGGTTTGGGGACCACTAGCCTATAAAACATGTTCTAAGAAGTGCCGGCATAACTCACATGTTCATTTAGTCATTCAGTTATCAAATACTTACGAAGCACTCCACTGACCACTAGAAATCCAAAGATAAGATGACTCGATCTATGCATTGGGCAGGAAGGAGATGATGTCTAGTGGAGGGACAGATGTGAAACACCAAGGAATAATGACCATAGATAACAGTTCTTTTTTTTTTTTTACCATAAGTCAGAGAGTCTATTTCATATATGTATGATTTCATTTACCCTTACAATAACTCTGAGAAGCATACTCTATTATTATCATCCTAATTTATATTAGGTAAATAAGCAAAGATCGGAAACTGAGGCAGAGAAGTCAAATAACCTAATAAATATATTAAAATATCTTTCTGTTAGCACATACAGTATTTATTATTATAATTATTTCTGACTTTCCTCCTATGTCCCGTTTGCCTTCATGGGGCCTCTGGGAACTCCGGAGCCTCTGAAAGGCAAGTTACAGGGCTTTGGAGCTCAGCCACTGCCGGAGGCCATTCCGCTCAGACAATGGATCTTGCTCAACTCTCTGGGGCCTAGAGAACTCTTCAAACCCAAAGGCTGTCAGTCCCTTCCAACAAATGACTTTAAGCAGTGTGAGGAAGAGGAAGGAGGAAGATTAACCTGCTCTCATAAATTACATGACTAAGATAATTAGCTACAACAGCTCCTCCTGTTTTAATTTGCCTCTTCCATAAGTGAGAACTCTGCACCTTGCGGGTGCAGGGCATGCACAGTGCTGGGCAAGCCAGCCTCAGGTTCTCCCCAGCCGGACCACACTGTGCAGGGATTTCTTCCTGACTCTGGGCCCCTCCCATCCTCCCTTTCCCCAGAGCATTTACTTTAGAAAACATGCAATTGTAAATCATTTAATGGCCCCTTTGTGATGTAAATCTTCTCTCAGTCTCTTGCTGGTTTCACAACTTTGGAATGTTTTTCTCAAGAACCTGAGAGCCATCCCTTTGAAATGTAATCATCAAAAAAGATAGCACCCCTATCTCCCAGTCTCTGCAGGAGGGGAGGAGCTTTAAGTCAGTAAACACAAATTAGCAAATGCAAGCTCACCAGCCTACCTGCTAAAGACTTCCAGCATTTTCCCACTGGCTCACCCCAGCACCTACCTCAGCACCTAAAAACCGTCCTGCTTTTTGTTCCATAGGAGTTGAATTCAATCTCCCTCCCCTACTGTGATAGTCCTGGGCAAAACCATCTCAACTTACTGCTGTCTAGCATATTTTTTCCCTAACAGTGTTAAACACAAAAACCATAAATCAGGACATAGACCACCCATTCCCAGGAGAATACTGAAGAAACAAAGTTATATTTCACAAGACTTGACCATCCTGAGATGCTTTTTAGCTACAGGCCTAATTTGTCACATGGACAACGAAAGCCTCAGAGAGCTGTATACTCAGTTTCCTCTTAAAATATAATTCATTTGATGTCCATGGTGTAGAACAGGAAACATTTGTATGTTGCTATATGAAAGATGGACATATCTCTAAAGAGAAAAATCTATCCAATCAATTCTAAATTCACCTACAAATAGTCAAGGCTTCCATAAATGTGCTTACCCTTTAAACATTTAAAGTACATGTGGGGCACCTGGGGAGCTTAGTCGGTTAAGCATCTGACTCTTGGTTTCAGCTCAGGTCATGATCTCAGGGCCCCTGCGGGGGCTTCCATGCTCAATGCAGGGTCTGCTAAAGTTTCTCTCTCCCTCTTCATCTGCCCCTCCCTGTGTTTTTTCTAAAATAAATAAATCTTTTGTTTAAAAAGTATGATTTCATCTTTTAAGATGTTTTTGAAACATGAAATGAATGAGGACAATTTCTTACTCATTGATAAAGAAATGCCTACCAAAGTGAGAGCAAAATGTGGCCCAACATCACCTTGCATGAGCAGTTAATAGGCCTCTGGAGGTCATGATTTAATAATTTCACCCTAGAAAACACTAAATATTCTAGAAAACATGTTATAAGTTACATTCAGTTGTTTGCTACTGAATTTGAAATAATATATGTGGATGACCAAAGAATACTTTCAATTAAGCAAGTCAATGCTCATATTAGAATATTCTAAATGAGTGGACTTTTGCCCAGAAAATAGTGGAGAATACAGTTATAACATAAGGAGTTTCCAAGAGATAACTTCTCAGGCTTCCTAATGCGAATCTTAAAAACATATAAAAGCATCATACAACTGAGAAGTTACGATTTCTTGCAGTTATAGAAGCAGGTAATTTACGAGACTGTTGCAAAGATTCCTAAAGTTGTGTCACTCTCCTCCATTCAGTATCTCAGGAGACATCTTAGTTACGTACTGTCAAAACCCACATGATCATCTCTACTCCCCTGAACCCCCAATGCCACTTGGATGATTAACAGGCATTTCATAATTATCATATTTCAAGTTATAATTTATATCCCCAACTCACTTTCCCCATCCCCCCACTTCAAGAATTGGCACCCACCCTTTACCTCAGACCCCCGTGCTTAGAATTATCCCTGACTCCTCTTGCCCTGGCACTCATCAGCCAGAACTCCCAGCACCTGGTTTTTAAATATTGTTCTAATCCAACCACTTGTCATCATAACCCATCTGTTCAAGCCACCACCGTATCCATCTAGACCCATGAGAGTTAATTATTAGTATAATCATTTTTAATTAGCAGGAAGGATCAAGATTGGACATTGTAAGTGGTAATAAGTCATATAAGAAAGCCATGCTTGTTTTCTTTTAAGACATCTGTTCTCAGGAGAAGCAAAAGCGCACTGGAAAAAGATGAGCTTAGTAATCACAACAAAGTATACTTTGGGAGGAGGGGAGTATAGGCCCCAGATGGGGGGTGGGAAGGGAGGAGGAAATTATTTTACCATCAGAGGAAAAAGGAGGAGCTTTTTGTTGAATTGTCCACATGTGCTTTTCCAGTCCTCCTTCTGACCACTGATACATATTTTTGAGAAGTGAAATAGGACAATAAAAGCACATGTAGATTTCTGGTAAAACACCCACAGGCTCATTTACACCATCTGATCTACCCAGCCCAGAACTATGTAGCATGAAGAATGATTTCTAAAAATAAGGTCTGGATGTCTCCTGAAAGGCACGGACTTAAAGAGAAAAGCTCTTGGTGAAATTTTACTTCCGGCTGTTTTGCAAACTCAAGCAGACAAAATCTATCCACCAACACTAATGAACACAAACTAATCATGTCACATTTTGCTCTGGGCAGTCAGCCTTCTAAAATTAAGTGCTTGGTCCTACTTGCTCCACAGGATAGAGCTCAAAGAACTGTCTAACACTAACAGAACGGATTTTCCTGCCTGAACCAAGCATGGGAGGTGCAATAGGAAGGCAATTAACATGTCTGGAAGGGACTGAGCAGAAGGACCAAAGCCGGAAGTCTCTAGAAGTCAGACAGGCTTGATTCAGCCCCAAAGCTAACATGTTTGGCATTTTCCTCTCTGGATTGCTCACTGTTGCTGTGAGTTAGGAGTACTCTGGAGCTTGCTCGTTCCTAAAACCAGGCTAACAACACTGGGTGCGGGATACGGTGGGTACCTGGGGGCAGCCTTCAGCATACAGAATTTACACCTGTCTTCTCATCCACGGTAGAGGTGGTGGTGGGAAGGCCAGGGGCTCATCTGGATTACTTGAGCTCTCCCAGCTGTTTCTGTAGATTCTTGTGTGTTCTGGGTTAAGTGGAGACAGGCGTGTATATTTTGGAAAAAGAAAAAAAAAAAGGCCGTGATTAGGATGCTCCCAGAGTGAAAGCTACTCTTAGTCTATGTGATCCTGACATACTTATTATTGTGACTTGGGCTGTGTCCTTTTGCCCAGAAGATATTATTCATCAGGTTCTTGTAAAGTTATACTGGGACAAAGCCACCTCCAAGCTCCAGTGGCTTCCATGCTCCAGTGGCCAAGCTGACCAGTTACAACAGGGACTGGGTCTCCGGCAAAGCAGAAAATGTTTATTATTCAGCCTTTGAATTAAAAATCGGCTGACCCCTTTTCAGCTGAATGGGCAAGTCCAGGACAATCACTGCTCTCGTACTTCTAACCCCGCAGTCTGTTCAATATTTTTCTTACCATGTTGGTGATTCAGGGATCATACCAGTCTTTCCTCATTTCAGACTCTGCTTGAAGTCAGGCCAAAACCTTATTTTCAGCAGCTTATGAATATTATAAATGTGGGAAATCTTTTTTTTTTTTTTTTAACCAGAAGTCACACTCACATTCAAAGAGCTAACACTCTGGGGAGAATCTGAGGGCAAGAAATGTAGAAAAAGCTCAACAGTGACCCGATGAACTCCAAAGTCTCAAGTAATGGCAAGTGGAAATTATAAAATGAATTGGATGTTCCTTATCAGTAAAAATTATTTTTCTGCCTCCTTAATCCTGTTCTTTGTAGAATGGTTTGCAAGACACTCAAGCACGTTGATTTAGAGGTCTTCACTGGGGAGGAGCTGAGAAATTATTTATGGAAGGAGCCCTAATAAAGCATTCCTTTTATTAGTTCATAAGTGACATCTGCCACATTGTGTAAGGCACAAATTCCACATTGCTACATATGGAATTTCCTAAGACTATAACTATTGGTGAAGAGAAAAGGAAAGTTCCAGGATGTAGAAAACAGCTAAAGCAAAACCTTTTAAAGAGTTTGTCTATGGACTCATTTCAGACCTAAAGATACCTGGAGATTCAAAGTAAGGGGACAGAGAATCGTGTATCATGCAAATGGATGTCAGAAGAAAGCCAGAGTATCTATACTTATTTCTGACAAAATAGACTTTGAAACAAAGACTGAAATAAGAGAAAAGAAGGACACTGTATAATCATAAAGGGGACAGTCCAAAAGAAGATATAACAATTGTAAATGTTTATGCACCCAACAGAGGAGCACCCAAATACATAAAGCAGTTCATAACAAAATACATAAAGCAGTTAATAACAAATGTAAAGAAATTAATCACTAATAATATAACACCCCACTTACAAAATGGACAGATCATACAGACAGAAGATCAACAAGGAAACCATGGCTTTGAATGACACACTGGACCAGATGGACCTAACAGATATATTTAGAACATTCCATCCTAAAGCAGCAGAATACATGTTCTTTTCAAGTGCACACAGAACATTCTCCAGGAACACAGCCCATATGAGCCCACAACATCGGCCTCAACAAATTCAGGAATATCAAAGGTATAGTGTGCATCTTTTCTGACCAAAATGCTATGCAACTTGAAATCAACCACAAGAAAAAATCTGGAAAGATCATAAATACATGAAAGTTAAATAACATGCTACTTAACAATGAATGGGTCAACCGAAAAGTAAAAGAAGAAATGAAAAAGTACATTGAAGGGGCGCCTGGGTGGCTCAGTAGTTAAGCGTCTGCCTTCGGCTCAGGTCATGATCCCAGGGTCCTGGGATCAAGCCCCGCATCGGGCTCCCTGCTCAGCGGGGAGTCTGCTTCTCCCTTTCCCTCTGCCCTTCCCCCTGCTCATGTTCTCTCTCTCTACTAAATAAATAAAATCTTACAAAAAAAAAAGAAAGAAAAGAAAAAGTATATGGAAACAAATAAAAATACAATGGCCCAAAACCTTTGGCATGCAGCAAAGACAGTCCTAAGAGGGAAGTATATTATAAAACAGCTAATATTATCCTCAATGGAGAAAAGCTGAGAGCTTTTCCTCTTTGGTCAGGAACAAGAGAGGGATGTCCACTCTCACCATTTTTATTTAACATAGTACTCGAAGTCTTAGCCTCAGCAATCAGGAAACAAAAGGAAATTAAAAGGCATCCAAATCAGCAAGGAAGAAATAAAACTTTCACTATTTGCAGATAACATGATACAGAAAACCCAAAAAGACTTCACCAAAAAACCACTAGAATTAATAAATGAATTCAGTCAAGTTGCAGGATATAAAATGGATATGTAGAAATCTGCTGCATTTCTATACACCAATAATGAAGGAAAAGAAAGAGATTTAAGAAATCAATCCCATTTATGATGGCACCTAGGAATAAACCTAACCAAAGAGGTGAAAGACCTGCTCTCTGAAATCTATAGAACACTGATGAAAGACATTGAAGACGACACAAAGAAATGGAAAAACATTCCATGCTCATGGATTAGAGGAACAAACATTGTTAAAATGTCTATACTACCCAAAACAATCTACACATTTTTTTTGACAATCTACACATTTAATGCAATCCCTATCAAAATACCACCAGCATTGTTCACAGAGCTAGAACAAACAATCCTAAAATTTGTAAGAAACCACAAAAGACACCGCATAGCCAAAGCAATTTTGAAAAAGTAAAGCAAAGCTGAAGGCTTCACAATTCTGGACTTGAACTTGTATTTCAAAACTGTAGTGATCAAAACAGTATGACACAGATCAATGGAACAGAACAGAAAATCCAGAAATAAACCCACATTTATATGGTCAATCTTTGACAAAGCAGGGAGAATATACAGGGGCAAAAAGACGGTCTCTTCAACAAATGATGCTGGGAAAACCGGTCAGCTACATGCAACAGAATGAAACTGGACCACTTTCTTACACCATACAGAAATATAAATTCAAAATGGATGAAAGACCTGAATGTGAGACCTGAAACCATAGAAATTTTAGAAGAGGACATGGTAGTAACTTCTTTGACATCAGTCTTTGCAACTTCTTTCTAGATATGTCTCCTGAGGCAGGGGAAGCAAAAGGAAAAATAAACTATTGGGACTACATCAAGATAAAAACCTCCTGCACAGTGAAGGAAATAATCAACACAACTACAAGGTAACCTATGGAATGGAGAAGATATTTGCAAATGATATATCTGATAAAGGGTTAGTGCCCAAGTATATAAAAAACTACTACAACACAACACCCCAAAAATAATCTAATTAAAACATGAGAAGTCATGAACATTTTTCCAAAGATGACATCCAGATGGCCAACAGACACATGAAAAGATGCTCATCATCACCATCAGGGAAATGCAAATCAAAACCACAAAGAGATATCACCTCACACCTGTCAGAATGCTAAAATCAACAACACAAAGAACAACAGGTGTTGGCGAGGATGCAGAGAAAGGGGAACCCTCGTGCACTGTTGGTGGGAATGCAAACTGGTGCAGCCACTCTGGAAAACAGTATGGAGGTTCCTCAGAAAGTTAAAAATTGAACTACTCTACAATCTAGTAATCACACTACTGGGTATTTACCCCAAAAATACACAAACACTAATTGAAAGGGATACATGCACCCTTATGTTTATAGCATTATCTACAATAGCCAAACTGTGGAAGCAGCCCAAGTGCCCATCAATAGATGATGAATGGATAAAGAAGAAGTGATATACAGATATACAGTGGAATATTATTCATCAATAAAAAAGAATGAAACCTTGCCATTTACAATGACATTCATGGAGCTAATAGAGGGTATTATGCTAAGTGAAATAAGTCAGTCAGAGAAAGACAAATACCATATGATTTCACTCATATGTGGAATTTAAGAATCAAAACACACAAGCAAAGGGGAAAAAAGAGGTAAATCAAGAAACAGATTCTTAACTACAGAAAACACACTGATGGTCAGTGGGGGGTGCGTGGGGGGATGGGGAAAATAGGTGATGGGCATGAAGGAGTGTACCTGTGATGAGCATGGGGTGACATAAGGAAGTGTTGAGTCACTATATTGTACACCTGAAACTAATATAACACTGTATGTTAACTAACTGGAACTAAATTAAAAACAAAAAAATAGCTTGTCTATGGAAAGTCTAATAAAGTACTAAATAAAAAACAAAATGCATTTTGTTGGACCTTAAAACTATAATTGAAAACAAAGTAATGGGGGATTCAAGCAAAACCATGTTCATAATTGTGGAACTGTTTTCAGACCACATTTGAATTCCCAAAATAGTACATGCTGAATGAATAAAATGGCAACAAAATGGTAGCAAATTAAATAAAATGTGGAAGTCTCCCCCTTATTAGTTTCTGGCCAAGTGTACTGCTAATCAGTATTCCTTAAGAAAGATCCTACAAAGAAGACCCAAATATGACACTGTTTGGTATGTGTTTTTAAATGAAATTAAATAAGCTCCTTAAAATATCTGGGGAACTTATTTGTTGGATGCTGTTCACACATTTCTCCAGTACTTGGGGATCTTTTGTCTGTGGGATCTGGGAGGATGGAAGGATCCAGTCTCAGGACATGCTGAGAAAAGATGATCCTTGGTTTCAGCTAATGGACAGTATTACAGCTTTATCTGTATTCTGTTTTAGTAAATCTAAAGAATTTCTATTTACTGACAAGTAATGTTGTTATTGATGTTTTTGACAACTCAAATTAAACCCTTCTTTTCTTCTTCTAATATTTACTTGTACTCAATGTATTAGAATTCAAAAACATAATTTAAACAATTATGATCCCTGCTAGCATGGTATTTTTGGTCAAAAAGTGGTGAGAAAATTATTTTGAAGAGAAACATTTCAAAGGTTACAGAGGGAGCCAATGTCCTCTTAAAAACTTAGAGGGGCAAACACAGAGGTAATTACATGAAAGTTACTCTATTAAGTGCTTATTATGGGTCAAGAACTATACTAAATGGGGTGTGTGTGTGTGTGTGTGTATAAAATCTCATTTAGCCCTCATAATCTTATGATCTAGGCACTGTTATTATTATCTCCATTTTTACAGATGAGAAAACGGACGAAGAGGTTCAAGGACCACGGAATACCTAGATATAGGAGTGTATACTCTACGGCAGGAAGTCCGCCTCCGAGTCCATTTCTGAGCACTAGGGCTACAATAAAGGATTGAGAGGGATAGAGATGAGCTGAGAAACTTTAAGAGGAGGAACAGGGAAGACTGAAGAATGATTTCTCCTGGCAATTGGTATCCCAACGTCCCTGTGCCTCCTCCATGTGCCCACAACAGGAAAAGAAAATGTCAGCTTTCTTATCTGTCTCATCCAAACTGATATTCTGACACTGATTCACATCTGGGTCCCAAGAAGCCTGACGACACCTGGGATGTTTGGAGAGTGTTCAATCATGTTTGCTGAATGAACGTGTATGTATGAGAAAGGCAGGACTGCTGGGAGAGGCAAGAAGGTTCAGGCAAGACTTTCAGACTTCTTTACTGCTCCTGTTCTTACAAGATTCCTCATCCAACTTGGTTCCTTCACGATTTGCTTAATCACACTTCTATTTTACCTATGCAACTGAACACCTAGATTTGCAAAAGAGAACAATTTGAGGCTAATGAAGTTTGGGCCAAAGAGGAATTCATACACAAAATAAATGAATCACCAAACCTTAGAGAGCTGGATGTTCAGTGAGTTAGGAAACCATGATGGATTATAAGAGAGGAAACCAGGTTCCGGTGAGATTAAGAGGCTTCTTCAAAGGTATCAGTTAATTAGTGGCACAGCCAAGACCCTGTCTTCTAAAGTGGGACACCCGTCACTCACTATGCATTCAGGCTTGGCCATAAAAGGGGAATGACACCAGGATGGCACTAGAGAAAGGAGAATGCACAGGCTTAATCAACATGAAAGATTCTAAAGAGGGATGGGATGAGGGAAGTACAGAGATGCAGAGTTTAGGGTGATAAGTAAGACTCATGACAAGCTCACCTGTTATACTGACACTCACCAACTCAAACGTTTGTTCTATTTCTTCTCATACTTTAATATTTCACTGGTTTTTAGGAAAAAAAAACAATAAACTTGTTTAGTGCCCTGAAAAATGCTTTTAAGTATAATCATCTATGTCAAGGGAAGTGGAAAAAATGCAAGAAAAATGGTATAGGTAATGATCTTACATATTGTTTTTAATACTTAAGTGGAAAACACAGGGTGCTGAAATTTCTATCTTGGTATATTACAAAATGTATTTCCTATTGCCTTCCCTGATTCCGTGTCTCCTCTCATTTCATCTATGGAATCTGTAGTTTCCATCACAAGCATATTATGTAGAACACCACGTGGCTGTAGGCAATGGATAAAACCAATGAAAAGGACGTCCCCCACCAATGATCAGTAATACAAAACCTCAAGGATACACTCTTTAACTGCCACAATCTTCAGGCTTAGTCAGCCTACACAATGGCTCACTATTTTGTTGCTTCTGCTAAATAAGCCGGGTAAGAATGTTATTTTAATTGAGTGAACTGATGTCAACATTTTTCCCAAAAAAGGCGGGAAGGAGGAAAAGAGGAAAG
>NC_138374.1:72409607-72517040 GCF_054177405.1 Leptonychotes weddellii | reverse complement strand
GGACTCCAGGATCATGACCTGAGCCGAAGGCAGTCGCTTAACCAACTGAGCCACCCAGGCGCCCCTTTAAAAACATTATCTTAATCCTAAGTGGAAACAAAATTTATTCCATCCAATCGTGTGAGAATGTAGAAAGCTTGAGAAGTGACTGCAAGAGCAAAGACAGATGTGAATTTCCCCAAACCAGAAATGTGCCTAGTCATTAAAAGAATTTGCAAAGAACTTATTAATGTAACCTATCTTTAAAAAGGGGGGCAGTATTAAAATGTCAATATGAAGGGGGGTTTTTTTGTTGTTTGTTTTTTTGCCAATCAGTTGGATTGGCAAATAATAGGTTTTTAATCCCTTAGATAAAACTAGTCTGGGGCACCTGGGTAGCACAGTTGGTTAAGCCTCCAATTCTTGGTTTTAGTGCAGGTCATGATCTCAGGGTCCTGAGATGAGCCCTGAGACCTGCTCACACTCAGCGTGGAGTCTGCCTGTGATTCTCTCTCTCTCTCTCTCCCTGTGTCCCTCCCCCTGCTCACACTCTAATATAAATAAATAAAATCTTTAAAACAAAACACAAGTCTTGAGATAACTGACCACAGATTTAGAAAGAATAATATTTCTTTGTGATTTTGGATGAAAAGACAGGAAATGGATTTTTGGATATCACTAATAATTACAAGATTACCTTCTTACCTTTCCAGTGATTATGGTAGAGCCTTGCCTTCTCCCTTCTTTCATGGAGAGATACAGAGGCAACAGTAAACTTATTTTATGTAACTGTTTCCTCTAGGCCTCACAATTTTAAACCTCTATGCTGTGAGGTAATATAAAATAATGTGCATTATTTTGTTATTACAGAGGATCATTAGCTTTGACTACTCACCCTCATACCCCCAAAAGGGAATGATTCCAACAGCTCTAGTAACAGAATAACATTTATTATTGATAAAGGACATATAAGAGGAAGGGAACACAAGAACCAACTCATGGGTCTCAGTTCCATCTTCCACAGTTAAGATTCAAAGGTTATAATAATCAACAACAGCTCATTCTAAGCAAATGTGGATGGGAGAGATTGGCAACTGTGTGTGTTCCAGCCAACACCCTACTGGTGATGGAAGCTGTTTTTATTTTGGTTTGGTGGTTCTTTAAATGCATTCTTGAATATTTACATTGGCTACTAAGGGATTTTCAAAGGTCTGCTATTAGGGTGCAGAGTATTATATTTTAATACCATTTAACAGATTTTTAGGGGGAAAAAAGTAAAAAAAAAAAACCCTCTCATTTATAAATTCTTAAAAGGAAGGCAAATATTTTGATCAAAAATGCTGATTTCATTCCTTCAGCTGCTCCAACTTCAGAGTCTCTGGATGACTCTCAATCTGCTACATTACTAGGGCTACATTACTACATTAGTAATTACTACATTACTAGGTCTCTTGATCTCTTGGTTGCAAAGAGATTTAAGTTTATCTCAATGCTTCGCAGCTGGAAGGTGAATTTAACTTGATACTTGGCCATTATATTTCCTTAAACAATTTGCCCTTACTAATTAAAGTTATGAGAGTACATATGTATGTATATGTGTGTGTAAATGCATTACAGAGCATGGCATTGTTGAATAAAAAGGAGGAGGTTAGAAGAAGAGGAGAAACAGGTAAAAGTTGTTGAGTTATGAGGAGTTCAATCATTCAGAGATCCCTGAAAAGATGCATTGATGCAGAATAATTCTGTATTTTCCAGGAGAACTCTAACATTAAAGTATGCACCATAACTCTTCCATGATAGACAGACCATGATCATTTAAGTGCCAGTCATTATTCCTACCCTCTATTTGTGGACTCCTCTTGAGTAGCTCTAGGAAATGCACATACACAGATGGGATGCACTATGCACTAAGTCAGAGAACCACCTTGTAGTATTAACACGCTTTTTTTTTTTTTTGTATTATAGAAACACTTCTGTTAGCTTTCCAAATTATGTTCAGATGCTCAGACTATTTCAATTATTTTTGATGTCTCCAATGTTTGTGTATAGTCTACTGAAAATAATAATGCATTTTCCTTTATTGTGGCTCTTATCCTCTCCTGCCATCTTAACATCTCTCATAAAACAAATGCAGCTAAATGTAAGTCACAAAGGCATCATCCTGAGCTCTGTTTTTTTATTATCTCACATAAACAGAGAGTTGCACTTTATCTGGGATTTGCTTTGAAAAAATCCAATGGCAAGGGAGTGAATGAATTTTATGGAACAACAATAAAATACCAAAAGATTAAAAAGCATTTAAAAATTCAGAAATAGTTATTATATTCCCTATGACATTAAAAAGGCAAATTGAAACCTTTTATGGGAGGAATATAAATTGGAAAATATTTCCTGCTGCTAAACATGAGATACCACATCCTGCCTAATTTCACCATCCTTTAGTCTTATTATTTTTGTTTACATTTATTTTAAAATACTGAATATATAGTTGGAAAAGAAAGTTAGCTGTGTGATCTCTTGATTCCTTAAAATACATGAGCATACTCAAATTATATTGGATACTGGAAAACACAGCTTTATTTGAATGTTTATAAATTTGCTTCTTTAAAATGTCAAACTTCCCCTCCAAAGTGGAACTGAAATAGATATACATAGAATTCCACACACAGTACACTTATAGTATGCTGAAGAAAACAATCGTATATCAATGGTTCTAGAAGTTTCCAAAGGAAAGATCTTTTAGTTCGGTACATGTAGTTAGAAACAAAGTATCTATGTGTTCATTTTTCTAATAGATAGATACAGGTATGGATACAGAGAATATAAATATATTTGCAAAGTAGTAATGAAAAATATACTTAAAATTTTAAATTAAATCAGATTTCTTGTTTGCTCCGCTCTGGTTAAAATTTTAACCCTAAACCATCCCTGAAGCTGGCAGAATTCCTTTTATGAGGACTCAGCTCTATGAACTTCAGTCCCTAAAAGCCCATCATGTGGGTCCTTTCCCTCGGAGGGAGTCATTTAACAGAGGACATCCTCTCCAGGCAAGCCCTGCTGACAAAATGGAGCTCTGTCCTAGACAATGGAATGCCTTCGATCTGTATTTAGAAGTAGAAACAAGGCAGTGACTGGTGGGAAAGCCTCATTCCTCATTGAGATCTAGCTTGGGGAAGATAGATAAATAAATGCACTAACTTGAGCTTTTCAACCCCATATCTAGAACTTAAGCCACCCTCTCCTGCTTTGGGTTATAGCTAGATTCATTTCTGATTTCATGTTTTAGAGAAAAGGCCCCTGCCTCTGACTCCCCAAAGACTTGGGAAGGGGGGGAGAGGGAAGGGGACTTTCACGAAAAAATGAAAAGTGAAATAAGTCAAGCAGAGGAAGTCAATTATCATATGGTTTCACTTATTTTGGAACATAAGGAACAGCATGGAGGACATTAGGAGAAGGAAGGGAAAAATGAAGGGGGGGAAATCGGAGGGAGAGACGAACTGAAGGTTCTAGAGGGGAGGGGGTGGGGGGATGGGTTAGACTGGTGATGGGTATTAAAGAGGGCACGTACTGCATGGAGCACTGGGTGTTATACACAAACAATGAATCGTGGAACACTACATCAAAAACTAATGATGTATTGTATGGTGACTAATATAATAAAAGAAAATAAAAGAAAATGGAATATAGTATGAAGATTTTATAGTCACCCCTCTTTATAGGCAAAAGCAACAGAAATGCCCTCAGGCTTCTGCTTATGGCTCTGGGGGCTCCTACCACCAAGCATGTGATGAAAAAGGGTGAAACATCCCTCTCAGAAGTGCCACGGGGAAAGTGACTTGACACTGAAGGGAAAAGTGTATAATGTAACAAGAAGCCAAAGTCAAAGATTTTAATATGCCCTAAATGCTTTTCCTGGTAAGCAGAAGAGAAATCTCATTTAAAAAATACAACATAATTGTTTTTATTAAAAATATAAAAACTACATAAAAAAAAATAAAACAAACACCAGTGGATGCTTCCCTCAGATTTAAAGCAAGTTGACAGTTTGCCATATTTACTTCAAAAAATGTTGTTAAATAAATAATATATTAAGCTGCTGTTTCCAACAATAGGTGAGAGAGAGGCCCTAAAGAAGTAGCTGTTGGAGACAACTGGACACACTAGATAAAATATTTAAAAACATTTTTCTAAATGCATGATGAGCTGGCAAGAAATGAAGGAATACTCCAATGCCCCCAAATATGATAAAAGTAAAGTAGAGAGATAAGCAAACATTCAGGGGTTTTAGCCGAGGGATGTATGTTGACCCCCAGTGTCACTACAGTTCCATTTAAATGGCTCAGTGGAGTCCCACATGACAACATAGTGCTACAATGTCAGGGTCATGTGCAACATAAGTACTATTTAGAGGTTATTTTCTAGTCTCAAATGCTCAGAAGAGGCAAAGGATCCATGAATGCCATTCACCCTATTAACCAATTATGGAAGAAAATAATCGTCTAAAAAAATGCAGATCAAGAGTGTGAATAAATTTAACATCCTTTTGGGATATCTTTAAACATATATATTCTTGGCAAATGTGGAATAGCAAAGAACATCCCTTACCTGATCCCTTATCTATCAAAAACCTAGAGAGGTAAAAAAAAAAAAAAATTCTTAGGGAGAAACATTGGAAGATTTGCCTTTGAGAGTCAGAAAGGTGTAAAGATGCCCACCAGCACCACCTCTATTCAGCATTACTGTGCAAGTTCTGGTCAGTAGAGTAGAACAAAAGGACATGGACAGGGGAAGGCAGGCAGAGAGGAAGGAAGGGAGGAAAACCTTCATTATTCATAGCTATTATGACTGTTTATATAGAAAACCCAAAAGAATGCACTAGTAAATTATTAGAATGTACTAAGAATAACTAAACTGGACAAAGTAGCAGGACACCAAGTGAATAAACAAAAATCAATTGTCTCTATGTATTACAGCACAATAAGAAATTAGAAATTGTGCTTTAATATATAGCATTTACTTTCCCTAAGTAAAAAGTCTCTAGGAATAAATTAAAAGATTTGTAGAGGACTTCCAGGGAAGATGGCAGAATAGGAGGACTCAAGCTCACCTCGTCCCAAGGATACACCTAGATAACACCCACATTGGTGTAAATCACCTAGAAAATGACCCGAAGACTGGCAGAACAGACTTTCCACAGCTAAAGGGAAAGAAGAGTTCACATCCAGTAGAAAGGGCAGAGACACGATTGGGAAACAAACTGACCCCTGAGACCATCCCTGGGAGGAAGGAACATGGCAAAAAAGGAGAAGGGAAAGGAGCAGACCCCACCCCAGGCACCCAAGGCACTGAGGATCTGCACTGGAAAGATGAACCCCCATGACATCTGGCTTTAAAAACCAGAGGGGCTTCACTTTGCAAGGATATAATCAGCAGGGCTGAACACCTGGAACTTACCATCAGCAGGCAGGCGTCCGAGAGCTGGAGAGTGGGAGGAAATGGAGTCTCTGCCCTTAAAGAGACAGAACAACAAACAGCCCTGCTGAGGTATAGTCCCAAAGCAGCAGTTCGAAAGGGGCCTAGGGAATAAAGGAAGGAGAATTCCCTACTAATTTCATAGCAAGTGCTGGAGGAGCAAGGATCCTTAGGAGACTTCTCTGAGAATTAAAGAACTGGTGGGTGCCATTTCCCTCCCTGCTCCCCCAGCCTAGATACATGGACACCTATGCAAACCAGCACATAGCGAACACTCTCCAGTAGCTTGCTAATGGCTCGCCCCACCCCCACGTTCTCTTGCAGACACTTGCCCCCTCTAACCCACCCTCAGCAGGAGTTCTCCAAAGTGTCCACAAGCCTGGCAGTGCACATGCAGCCTCAGCAGGGGCCAGCACCACTCCAAAGTGACTCCTGCCCTGGGGGAGAGGGAAAGATAACCACACACACCAGTCTGACTGTGGCCCAGCAGTGGGCTGCGGACAGACATCTGGTCTGACTGCAGGCCTTGCCCCCCAGCTAAAGCTTCTCAGGGGGACAACACAGGGGGAGTGCCCTGCAGTCCAGTGCTACTGTAGCTCTGTCAAATACCTGGTCTGACTCATCTCAGGCCAAGGTGGCCCCAGACTGATCCACTAACACCATAAGGACCAAACCCAGACCACAACAGGCAAAGACAGCCACTACAGGTGGATGGACTGAAGGCAAACACAGCTCCACCACAACAGTAGGGTGAATGGAATATAGCAACACACACAGGCGACACCCCTGAAGCACCAGGTTCTGGCGAACAGGGGATCCTGCACTGCAGGGCACTACACAAACTCTTCTTCATAAAGCTGCTACTTTCCAGAGCAGGAGGCATAGCTGATCTTCCTAACACAAAGAAACGGACATGGAGAGTTAGACAAAATGAGGAGACAGAGGAGTATGTCCCAAATGAAAGAAGAGGACCAAACCACAGCAGAGACCTAAGTGAAATGGAGATAATATGCCAGATAGAGAATTTAAATTAATGACCACGAAGATACTCACTGGACTTGAGAAAAGAGTGGAGGACCTCAGTAAGACCTTAACAAAGGCATAAAAAAACATAAAAAAGAACCAATCGGAGATGAACTCAATAACTGAAATGAAAAATATACTACAGGGAATAAATAGTAGACTACAGGAAGCAGAAGAACCCATCAGTGACCTGGAGGATGGAGTAATGGAAAGCAATCAAACCAAACAGGAGAGAGACCCCCCAAAAATAATAATAATGAGAAGAGATTAAGGGAACTCAATGACACCATCAAGTAATAACATTCACATTACAGAGATCTGAGAAGAATAGAGAGAAAAGGGGGCAGAACATTTTTTTTGCAGAAGTAATAGCTGATAACTGTGCTAATCTGGGGAATGAAACAGAAATCCAGATCCAGGAGGCACAGAGATCCCTCCTGAAAAAAATCAACCCAAAGAGGTCCACACCAAGACACACAGTAATTAAAATGGAAAAAAAAAAAAAAGTAGTGATAAAGAATTTTCAAGGCAGGAGAAAAGAAGGCAGTTACATACAAGAGAAACCCCAAAAGACTATCAGTGGATTTTCAGCAGATACTTTGTAGGCCAGATGGGAGTGGCAAGATACATTCAAAGTTCTGAAAGAAAAAACCTGCACCTAAGAATACTCTGTCCAGCAAGGCTATCATTCAGAACAGAAGGAGAGGCAAGGAGCTTCCTAGGCAAACACAAGTTAAAGGAATTAATGAACACTAAATGAGCCCTACAAGAAATGTTAAAGGGGATTCTTTGAGTAGAAATCATAACCAGGAGTAAGAAAAGTAGGAAGCACAAAAGCAGTGAAATTAACTAAACCTATAAAAGTCAGTCAAGGGAATCACAAAATAAAATAATGAAAGTATGACAGCATATGCCTAAAACATGGGGGGAAAGGAGTAAAAATTTAGTGTTTTTATAATGGATTTATACTTAAGTGAACATCAACTTAATATAGACTGCTATGTGCATAAGATATTATATATAAACCTAATGGTAAGCACAAGTCAAAAACCAGTAATAGATATGAAAAAAGAGAAAGGAATCCAACTATATCACTAAAGAAAGCCAGCAAACTCATACAAGAGAAGAAATAGAGAAGAAACAGAGAACTATAAAAACAACTACAAAGGGGCGCCTGGGTGGCTCAGTCGTTAAGCATCTGCCTTCGGCTCAGGTCATGATCCCAGGGTCCTGGGATCGAGCCCTGCATCGGGCTCCCTGCTCTGTGGGAAGCCTGTTTCTCCCTCTCCCACTCCCTCTGCTTGTGTTCCCTCTTTCACTGTGTCTCTGTCAAATAAATAAATAAAATCTTTAAAAAAAAAAAAAACTACAAAACAAGTAACAAAATGGCAAAATGTATATACCTATCAATAATTTGAATGTAAATGGACTAAATGCTCCAATTGAAGACACTGGGTGACTAAAAGCATTAAAAAAAAGCAAGACCCATCTCTATGCTGCCTACAAGAGACTCATTTCAGACACTTGCAGATTGAAAGTGAGGGGATGGAGGGATTTTTATCATGCCAATGGATGTCAAAAGAAAGCTGGGGTAGCAATACTTACATCAGACAAAACGGACTTTAAAACAATGACTGTAACAAGAGACAAAGAAAGACACTACATAATCATAAAGGAGATAATCCAACAAGAAGACATAAAAATTGTAAATATTTATGTGCCAATAAGGGAGCCCCAAATACATAAAGCACCTACTAAAAAACAAAGGAAGTAATTAATAGTAATACAATGATAGTAGTGGACTTTAACATCCTACTTACATTAATGGACAGATCATCAAAACAGAAAATCAACAAGGAAATAGTGACTTTGAATGACACATTGGACCAGATGAATCTAACAGATATGTTCAGAACATTCCATCCTAAAACTGTGGAATACATTCTTTACTTTTTTTTTTTAATTTTTTTTCAATTTATTTGACAGAGAGAGAGACAGTGAGAGAGGGAATACAAACAGGGGGAGTGGGAGAGGGAGAAGCAGGCTTCCTGAGGAGGAAGGAGCCCGATGTAGGGCTCGATCCCAGGACACTGGGATCATGACCTGAGCTGAAGGCAGCCACTTAACGACTGAGCCACCTAGGCGCGCCTAGGAATACATTCTTTTCAAGTGCCCATGGAATGTTCTCCAGAATAGATCACAAATTAGGCCACAAAATAGGTCTCAAAAAATTAAAAAAGATTTAAGACATACCATGCGTCTTTCCCAACCATAATGCTATGAAACCAGAAATCAACCACAAGAAAAATCTAGAAAGAACAAAAATACATTGAAGCTAAATAACATGCTACTAAACAATGAATGGGTCAGCTAAGAAATCAAAGAGGAAATCAAAACATACATGGAGATGAATGCAAATGAAAATACAATGGTCCAAAACTCTTGGGATGCAGCAAAAGCTGTGCTAAGAGGGAAGTTTATAGCAATACTGGCCTACCTCGAGAAGCCAGAAAAATCTCAAATAACCTAACCTTACATCTAAAGGAGCTGGAAAAAGAAGATCAAACAAAACCCAAAGTCAGTGGAAGGAAATAATGAAGATTAGATCAGAAATAAATGAAATACAAGAGATCAAATCAATGAAACCAGGAGCTAGTTCTTGGAAAAGATCCACAAAATTGAAAATGTTTAGTCTAACTCATTACAAAAAAAAGAGAGACAGAGGACACAAAATAAGAAATGAAAGAAGAGAAATAATAACACCACAGAAATACAATCATAAGAAAATATGAGCAACTATATGCCAAAAAATTGGACAACCTATAAGAAATTGATAAATTCCTAGAAACACTTAACTCCCCAAAACTAAAGCAGGAAGAAAAAGAAATTTGTACAGACTGATTACTGGCAATGAAATTGAATCAGTGATTAAAAAACTCCCAACAAATAAAAGTCTAGCTCCAAACCACTTTACAGGTGAATTCTACCAAACATTTAAAAATGAATTAATGCTTATTCTTCTAAAACTATTCCAAAAAATAGAAGAGGACCAAAATCATTCTATGAAGCTGAATTACCCTGATAACAAAACCAGGTAAAGAAATTACAAAAAAAGAGAACTATAGGCCAATACATCTAAAGAACATAGATGCAAAATTCCTTAATAAAAACTGAATCCAACAATACATTAAAAAAATCATTCACCACAATCCAATGGGATTTATTCTGAGGATACAAGGGTGGTTCAATATTGGCAAACCAATCAGTGTCATTCATCACATCAGCAAGAGAAAGGATAAAAACCACATGATCATTTCAACAGATCCAGAAAAAAACATTTGACAAAGTACAACATCTATTCATGATAAAATCCTTCAACAAAACTGGTTTAGAGGGAACTTATCTCAGCATAATAAAGGCCATATGAAAAGCCCACAGTTAATATCATACTCAATGGTGAAAATGGGAGAGCTTTTCCCATAGGATCTAAAACAAGACAAGGAGGTCCACTCTCACCACTTTATTCAAAATAGTACTACAAGTCTTAGCCACAGCAATCAGACAAGAAATAAAAGGCATCCAAATTGGTAAGGAAGAAGTAAAACTTTTACTTTTTGTAGATGACATGATACTCTATAGAAAACCCTAAAGACTCCATCAAAAAGCTACTAGAACTGATAAATGAATTCAGTAAGGTCGCAGAATACAAAATCGATATACAGAAATCTGTTGCATTTCTATAGACTCATAGCAAAGTGACAGAACAAGAAATTAAGAAAACAATCCATTTACAATTACACTAAAAATAAAATACCTAGCAATAAACTTAACCATGGAGATGAAATAGCTATCCTCTGAAAACCATAAAACACTGATGAAATAAATGGAAGAAAACACAATGAAATGGAAAGATATTCCATGCTCATGGACTTGGAAAATAAATATTGTTAAAATGTTCATACTACCCAAAGTAATGTATAGATTTAATGTAATCCCTATCAAACGGTATACCGATAGCATTTTTAACAAAGCTAGAATCATCCTAAAATTTGTATGGAACGACAAAGATCACAAATAGCCAAAGCAGTCCTGAGAAATTAGAACAAAGCTGGAAGTATCACCATTCCAGATTTCAAGATATACTCCAAAGCTGTAATAACTAAAACAGTGGGGTACAGGCACAAAAATAGACATATAGATCAATATAACAGATTAGAGAGCCCAGAAATAAACCCATGATTATATGGTCTATTAATCTTTGAAAAGGAGGCAAGAATAGGCAATGGGAAAGAGACAGTTTTTTTTTTTCAATAAAAAGGGAAAGCTGGACCATTTTCTTACACCATACACAGAAAGAAACTCCAAATGGATTAAAGACTAAATGTGAGCCATAAAAATCCTAGAAAAGAGCACAGACAGTACTTTCTTTGACAATGGCTCTAGCAAAATTTTTCTAGATATGTCTCCTGAGGCAAGGGAAACAAAAGCAAAAATCAACTATTGGGACTTCATCAAAATAAAAAGCTTCTGCACAGCAAAAGCAACAACCAACAATACTAAATGACAGTTCACTGAATAGGAGAAGATATGTGCAACTGATGTATCTGATAAGGAGTTAGTATCCAAAATATATAAAGAACTTACACCACTCAAAAGCAAAAATCAAATAATCCAATTAAAAAAGGGCAGAAGGCATGAACAGACATTTCTCCAAAGAAGATATACAAATGGCCAACAGACACACAATGTGCAATATCACTCATCATCAGGGAAATGCAAACCAAAACCACAATGAGCTTTATCACCTCACACCATCAGAATGGCTACAATCAACAACCTAAGGAACAGGTGTTGCTGAGGAGGTGGAGAAAGGGGAACCCTTGTGCACAGTTGGTGGAAATGCCAACTGGTGCAACCACTCTGGAGAACAATCTGGAGGTTCCTCAAAAAATTGAAAAGAGAATTACCTTATGATCTAGTAATTCCACTACTGGGAATATGAAAATACTAACTAAAAAAGATACATGCACCCCTATGTTTACTGCAGCTTTATTTACAATAGCCAAAATGTGGAAGCAACAAGAGTATACATCAATAGATGAAAGAAGATGTGGCATATGTATACAATGGAACATTACTCAGCCATAAAAAAGAATGAAATCCTGTCATTTGCAATAATGTGGATGGATCTAGAGGGTATAAAGCTAAGTGAAATAAGTCAGTCAGTGAAAGAGAAATAGCACATGATTTAACTCATATGTGGAAGGTAAGCAACAAAGAAAAAAACAGACAAACCAAAAAACACTCTTGACTATAAAGAACAAACTGATGGTCACCAGAGGGGTGGGGTTGAGGTGATGGGGGAAATAGGTGAAGGGGAGTAAGAGCACACTTACCAGGATGAGCACTGAATAATGTACAGAATTGTTGAATCACTATATTCTACACATGAAAGAATACAACACTGTATGTTAATTATACTGGAACTTTTTAAAATAAATTAATTTTAAAAAGATTGGTAAAACCTCTATGGGAAAAAATAATAAAACCTTATTGGCTGACATTAAGAAGATCTAAACAAACAACAACAAAACATATCAAGGAACTAGAAGTCTCACTATTATAAAGGTGTTAGCTCTACCCAAATCATTCTATAGTTTCATAATTACAAAAAATCTCATTAATTTTTTATTTTGGGTATCAAGGTGATTTTGAAATGATATGGAAGAACAAAATAATCAGGACCAATGAAAAAGCTCCTGAAGAACAATAAGGTCTGGAACTTAACAGATAACCAAATGTAGTCTAGAGTTATCATTACCAAGATGATATGATATTGGCAAGATATGGACAAAGAGCCCAAGTAAAACAGAATGGAATCCATTAAATAGATGTGTTTTTATGCAATATTGCAGCTAACTGGGTGGGAGGAAGGGGGACTTTGCAGTAAGTAGTGATGAGACAAGTGGATACAACATATGGAAAAATGAAATTGGACCTCCCCCACACACACCCCCAATCAATTACAATACTCTAGAAGACTATATAGGAAAATATCTAAGGATAGAAACATTAAATCAGAGTGTCAAATCATAAATTTAAGTGAAACATTAATAGATTATATTAAGATAATCATCTTCTCATCCATTTACCATAAAGAAAGTGATAAAACCAGAAAAAAGGAAAAGTATTTTTAGTATACGAAACTGACCGGAAATTAGTATGAAGAATGTAATATTTTTACTCTCATAAATCAATGAAGAAAACACACTCATTCATATAAATTCAATGCTACAAATAACTGAGCTAAATAATAGCACACGTGTTTTACAAAAGAAAAACAAATGGCCAATAATCACAGACAAGTGCTCAAGCTCATCAGTCATCATGGAGAGGCACATTGTAACTGTGAGGAGATAGCTGGAATCCACTCTCTGGATGGGTACAGATATATAAGTCTGACGATACCAAGTGCTGGTAGGCCTAAGAAACAAACAAAACTCTTTTACTCTGCTAGGGGCGAGTAAGTCAGAGCAGCTAATTTTAGAAAATATTTCTTTTATAAAGTAAAGTTGAAGGTACACATAGCCTATGACCTAGTAATTCCTAGGACCTAGACATTTGTCTTAGGACAGTGCATTCCAAACTTTTGGACTGCAAACAGCAATAAAAAAGACAGTTGGGGCACCCAGGTAATTCAGATGGTTAAGCGTCTGCTTTCGGCCCAGGTCATGATTCCAGTGTCCTGGGATCGAGCCCTACATTAGGCTCCTGGCTCATTGTGAGTCTGCTTCTCCCTCTGCCTCTGCATCTCCCTGTGCTCATGCTCTCTCTCTCTCTCTCTCTCTCTGTCTCAAATAAATAAATAAAATCTTTTAAAAAATTGTTAAAAAATTAAAAAAAAAAAACAGTTTACAAAGTGCCCCAGTGTATACGTATGGGTAGAGATAGCTACAGAATCCAGAAATATGCATACATGTAAGTGTGTACTATATAAAACCCAAAGAAAAATACAACAAATAGTTAAACTGTTTCATGAAACATACCACTCATACGTATAATATTACATTAAGGGTAAATAATTCACTTTAACAATGAATCCTAGTTATTGATTTCATGATTCACTAAATGTGTTCCAACCTCTAGCTTCAAAAATACTACCTGAGAGAAATTCTTGCTCATGCGCACCAGGAGACCCACACAGTGAGGTCCACTGAAGAACAGTGGCTTAATGAAGTAGCACAGAAGGAAGGAAGGAAGGAAGGAAGTAGCACAAGCATCTGGAGACAGAAGCATGAATTACCAGTGGCATAGGCACAAGGTCAAATACACGCACAAGGTCGAATACACTACCACGCTGAAAATGAATAAACCTGTTACGTCGATCTACCCACACCACCTTAGCCAGACAATTATATGACTGATAATGTCAAAGCTTCCTTTCTGTATTCCTGTCCCTCCATCCTATCCTTATAGGCACCCTTCCTATTCATGTTCATTGACTTTTCTCCTGTTTTTAAAAATTTTTTTAAGTTTTTAAATTCCAGTTAATGTACAGTGTAATACTAGTTTCAGGTGTACAATATAATGACTCATCACTTCCATACATCACCCCATACTCATCACAACAGGTGCACTCCTTCATCCCCATCACCGATTTCCCCCATCCCCCACCCACGTCCCCTCTGGTGACTATCAGTGTGTTCTCTAGAGTTAAGAGTCTGTTTCTTGGTTTGTATTATGCTAAGGGATGGAAGTCAGAGAAAGAAAACCACCATATGATTTCACTCATATATGGAATTTAAGAAACAAGCAAAGGGGCGAAAAAGAGAGAGAGGCAAATCACTGACTTCCAATACAAATGTACATCTATCAACTATATGTGGGATTACATTATTTAAAGTTACATAAATTTTATCCTATTGCTTCCATTTGCAACTGGCTTTTTCTTTTTTTCTTTTTTTCTTTTTAAGATTTTATTTATTGAGCCTGGTGGCTCAGTCAGTTAAGCATCTGCCTTCAGCTCAGGTCATGATCCCAGGGTCCTGGGATGGAGCACTGTGTCGGGCTCCCAGCTCAGTGGGGAGTCTGCTTTCCCTCTCCCTCTGCCGCTCCCCCTGCTCATGCTCACTCTCTGTCTTTCTCTGTCTCTCAAACGTATAAATAAAATCTTAAAAAAATAAATAAATGTACTAAACGTTACCCAGTATTTTCTCTTATGCTTCTAGATGCACTTAACATATATTATCTCAATTAAGCTTCACATTACCCTGCAGGTTAGATGTGATTATCTCCACTTTTGCAGAAAAGGGATGAGGCTAAAAGGTTTCATAATTTTCCCACATTCAAATACTTGTGGGGTTTGCATTGAAGCGCAAGTCCACAGATTTCCCAAGCCCTTGTCCTTTTATCCGACTCTGATCATCTCTCTCCTTTACAGAGTCAGCATGTTCCAGTGGTGGGGACAATACGGCAGAGGGGAAAAGACGCACATACACACATTTAAAGTCATCATTATCACATAACCAAGTAACTACATGAACAATAAATACTTCCTTAATGCTCTATCGATTCAGAGACTTAGGAAATTGTGTTGACCTATCTTGGATGTCAGGATTTTCCTACTAGAAATCCTCAATGAATGATACTCATTTATAATTTTATTATCCATTATTATCATTAAGAAAAAGTAACAAGTTGCCTAACAGTTTCAAGATAAAGTCAGTGTAACTGCATGATCATATGTGATATGGCCCTATCTAGGGCTCATTCACTATCAAAAGGGGTTTCTTATCCAGCACCTGCCATGTGCCATTCACGAGCCATGAGGTTTTGTTGCGAATGGTTTCAGAGATCTCATAGATCCTCAAACGTCTTGCTGTCAATACTGCAGAGTAAAAAGCGCATCAGCTTGGGAGCCAACAGAAATGGCTCTGAATCAAGCTCCTCCTCTTACTAGCTATGTGATCATAAGCAAGGGGTTTAACCTCTGTGACTCTCGTGTCTAGGAGTAGTGAGTGGAGATAAACAGCAACTGCCTTCCGGGGTTCCTGTGAAGACAGGTGGACTGGTGTGTGAGGGCAGCGGATGTAGATGGAGGACTCTCAAACATGGCGGACAAGTGACTGAGGGCAGGGGGAACCATCAGCACCCTGTCAGCGTGCATGTTGAGGTCTGCTTACCAACTTGCTTTCACGTTCAGGGAGCGCATACCAGTGATCTTTATGTCAAGTAAGAGTATTTTCTTCCCTCCCGGTTAAGCAAGCTCAGCGGGTGTGCTTGAACATATGAAGGAACATCAGCACCATCTGTCCTCCTGGACACACAGGTCAGAGGGAGAACAGTGTTGGAAAGAGAGAAAGCACTGTGAATCTCGGGGTTAAGGCTCTGTAGGGACCTCTCAGGCTCTTTCGGTCAGAGAGTCTGTGCTTTCACACTTGAGCCGGAGGGAGGGCGTGGGCACCGACCAGCACTACAGCTGGGGGGGTGGGGGGGCAGAGAAAGCCACTATTTCCAGAGAACCCCAAAGCTCTTCTTGGAGAGACAGAAAACTCACAATATTACCTGCTTCGGAGCCCTTCAGAGATACGTAGAGACATACATACCAGGGACACCTTTTGTTTAAGAATCTTTTGCAGGTGACATAGGGTCATGTGGTTTTTCCTTGAGGTATTGTCTGCAGGTCAGGGAAGAAGACCGCAGGTGTGAGTTCCACACGGCAACCAAGCCTTGCAAACATAACCCCTAAGATGAGCAGAAAGTAGGCTCTGCTCCTCAGATCTGTCTCTGGGCAGAACCCCAGAGCAGCAAGCAGTAGTTGGCAGTGGGGAAGAGACTGGGAGTGCGTGGCACTCCCAGAGCAGGAAATGCTGAAGCAAGTGAACGGAGTCCTGGTTGGAGAACAGGACTCTGGGCATCAGGAAAGCTTGGGCTACTTCCCCACAAAGGCTGCCCTCAGCTCGGGCACCAGTGTCCGAGAGATCACCTTTCAGAGCAAGTCGGGGAGAAGCGTGGTGGTGATGTATCCCTGACCTGGCGCGAGTCCAAAAGATGGGGTCAGAGTGGCACGGTTACAAAGGTGGTTTCAAGACAATGAGAAAGGAAGTGCTCAGGACAAGTGGGATGCTTTCTTTCTTTTTTTAAATTTTATTTCTTTATTTGTCAGAGAGCGACCACAAGCAGGGGGAGCAGCAGAGGGAGAGGGAGAAGCAGACTCCTGGCTGAGCAAGGAGCCTGATGTGGGGCTCGATCCCAGGACCCTGAGATCATGACCTGAGCCGAAGGCAGACGCTTAACCCACTGAGTCACCCAGGTGCCCCACAAGTGGGACACTTTACGTCAACCTCACAATGGCCATGCAAATAAGAACACAGAGAGGTGGTACATGGATAAGTACGCAGCCACGCAAGCGGGAATCAAAGTGAAATCGTGGGCAGGGTGCTGAGCTCAGAGTGGCTGCCATGGCTCCTCCCACAGCCCCTCGCATCCCTGGAGTGAGTGACGCTGCCCCGTGCCCAGTACCTCACCTGTGTCCTCAGCACGAGCCTGCCGGGGTTGCAATCCTGGCAATGCGAACTGCTGGCAAAGTAAGTTAAAGCAAGTTACTCGACTCTCCCTTACTCGGTCTTGTCAGGTCCCGCACCAGGAGGGTAATAATCCCTCTCACTGGTTCTGACAGGTACGGCATGAAATAGGCACACGAGCTCAATAAACGGACACTTTCATTAGTGCTCCCACTAGGTTTGCTCCTCTGGTCCAAGTTCCTTGTTCAAAATTTCTATTCCTTTTGTTGCTTGTATGTGGCTCTGAGAGGGGCAGGCAGCCGACATACATTTTTAATGAGAAGATTTATCAAGGCGCAGTATAGATTTATTACAGCCTGTAACACGGAGCCAGACCTACTTGGGACGAAGTAAAGAGCCAGAGATAATGAGAGGAGGAAAAAAACAAACAAACATATACATCTGCACTAGGAATCGGCCATCTCAAAGCTTACATGTGTACAAGCTAGATAATGAGGAGGTAAGTCTTTACCAACTACTCGGTAATAGTGTTTTTCACATAAAAGGTAATTATAAGAACAGTTTATGAATTATATATCACACCCAATTCAGATGGTAACTTTAAAGAAGGCCATCAAGTCGATTCTCCCCTGCAGGGGGTAAGGAAAAAGCCCAGGCACAAACCTCCACCTGTTTTGCACAAACCAAGCTAGCAATGGATTTTTTTAATCAAACTGGCAAGATCAATACAAAGTGAATTCATCATTTGACACTTTCTTTTACTGCCTCAAATTGACAGAGGATATGAAAATCATTATCTAGGTTATATCCAAGTGAAAAGCAATTCTCAACTTCAGTTGAGGCATTTAAGAATATGTGTGTGTGTGTATAATTATAATTATATATATCCTCTCAAATGCCTCATATACACACACACACATATATATATATACACATATCTTTTTTTATGCACACATAATACCCATGTACATGCAGAGACACACATATTCTATGCAATTTTAGACCTGGGTGTCCAAGTAATCTAGGAGAGAAGACTGTTGTTCTGGGCCGCTGGGGCTAATCTAGAGGCCCCCTCAGTGGTATAACACCCAGGCCAGTGGAAGTGGGGACAGGAAAAGATAGCACCATAGTTCTTATAGAAGTCCTACCAGTGCCTTTTTTTTTTCTTTTTTTTCCATCACAAGCAAATCGTACTTGCAAATAATACTTTCAAAGTATTTCCAGAGAAGAAGGAAACTGAAAATGTTAAGGAAAGAGGAAATCTTTAGACCAGATCAGTAGACTGATGGTGGGGGAGGGGAGACCACGAAATTTGGGTTCTGCCTCTCTGTGCCTGCTTCCCACACTCACACACCTCCTCACAAAATCAGGCACAGGATTTCAGTGGGTTCATAGATCTCAGGATGAAAACCACTCCTCTGCGGGAAAGAACACACAATGGATGCATCACATATCCTATAATTTACTAATAGAGTCCCCCACATAGGGAATGGACATACAGTTTTCATCTCTGCATTAAGACAGGTAGGAGATTATACTATTTCTCAAATTATAAATCGAATTCTTTTTCAAATTTCTACTTTTTTAAATTGATATTTGGGACTTAGAGTGTATATTCCTCTATAGAATAATTGCATAAATAGTATTTTAACTCCCAGACTCACCTCCTACTTAGTTAGTTTTACCCATGCAGTAGTCTGAACTTTGATGCTGTTAAAACCATCAAAATACCAAGTTCAGGAAGGTAATGATAGGATTACACAAAAATAAAGCATTGAGAGTAGAATGGGATAAAAAAGAAAAGGATGCAGAAGATGCTATCTACTTTGGGGGTCAATTTTTTTGGTAGGCATCTCTCTAAAATGCAGAATTTCATCTTCTTTGATCCCTTGAGAACTAGGATCTCAAACTGACTTACATCCTCACATAACAAATGTATTCATATAGGAGCACCTGGGTGGCTCAGTCGTTAAGCGTCTGCCTTCGGCTCAGGTCATGATCCCAGGGTCCTGGGATCAAGTCCCGCATCGGGCTCCCTGCTCGGCGGGAAGCCTGCTTCTCCCTCTCCCACTCCCCCTGCTTGTGTTCCCTTTCTTGCTGTCTCTGTCAAATAAATAAAATCTTAAAAAAAAAAGTATTCATATAAATTTTTCTCAATTTCTAATATCTCCAAAGTGGCTTCCCTTCCCCCTCTGTAAAGAAAAACCCCCGTTTCCTTCAGTGCAGAGGTCAGCCAACAATGTTGCTAAATGGCTGATACTAATGTGTGGATGATTAAACTTGCAGCCTTTGAAATGTTTGTATCGCTAAGCAGTTTGTCAGTCCTGTGCCTATCTAACTGTTAGGAGTTAGGGCACCGTGATGGCATGCTGCAGAGACTTCATAGATGTCTGTGGATGACATTAGAGCTTAAGGACAAGCGAGCAGTCCCTACAATTCTGTGGGAAGTTCTCTTTAAAGAAGGGACTGCATTTTAGCAGATTATTTTCTTTCCTGCCGACCTTATAGATTCTCCAAATTGTTCCCAGGCTCATGATATTCATGCTGTTAAATGAACTATGAGATGTTTCTCAAAGTAAGGATGGGTCCTAGGTGGAATATGCTATTCAGAACTTTTAAATTTCCTTTCATGATCATTAACTTCTAGGGGGGTAATAGCTGAAGCCACTGACTAGCGCTACAGGGAATCTGATTACATTCTAAATTTATCTTGAACTTTCTTACTTTTCTCCACCTCTGGAGATGTGTGGTACAGGGAATGCCCCAACGTTGGTCTCAGGTGCCACCAATTCAACCTCACATTATCACCCAACTCCTGCCTATTTTGTCTTGCCTCATATCCTGGCCCTTCCAAACCATCCCCTGCGTTACAGAGAATGGTTTTTAAAAATGGGTATTTGCTGGTGCTACTCTTGACTGACACCCTTCAAGGGCCCCCTACTCATTTCAGTGTAAAAACCAAACTCCTTGAAATAGATTTAAGGCCTTATATGATCAGATCCATCTGGCTTCACCTATTCCTTCTTCCTTAAACCCATCTCCTTCTATACAACCAGTAAAGCAAACCTATAATCTGACCTGATTTTTTCCTTTCTTTGCATTAGCACTGGCCATGCATTCTCTTACCTGTCGATTTTCCCCGTATGAAGGGGACACTGCCGTATTTATTCTTTTGTTCTTCTCTACTTCAGCCGTGTGGCATGTGGAGCAAGGTAATTTGGGGTGTGTAGGAAAAATTTAAAAATATAATCTAAATCTTTAGAAGGAAATATAGAACATCTTTATGATATATCTGAATAGAAAAGGATTTCTTAAACAAGACACACAAAAAAGGTCAAACCATAAAATACTGATTTTTTTTAGTTAAAATTTAAAACTATATTTAAATTAACATTACAAAACTTTCTATAGAACAAAAGACCTTGGTACTTTAAAGTGAAAAGGGACAAACTTTAGAGAGGGGAAGGATACATAATTGGCAAAAGATTAGGGTCGGAAAAACATACGGAATTCTTACCAATCAACAAGAAAAGACACTTCCCCCAAAACAAAAATCTAAAAGAAAAAGGTATAAAGACCATGGATAGGCAGTTCACAGGCATCTTTCCTTTCCTGGACATTGTTTTTATCAAGAGCATCACAAAATTTACATATACACTCACCTCAAATTTAAAGGTCAGAGATACAATTTTATTTTATTTTTAATTTTTTAAATTTTATTATGTTATGTTAGTCACCATACATCATTAGTTTTTGATGTAGTGATCCACGCTTCATTGTTTGCATATAACACCCTGTGCTCCATGCAGTACGTGCCCTATTTAATACCCATCACCAGGCTAACCCATCCCCCCACCGCCCTCCCCTCTAGAACCCTCAGTTTGTTTCTCAGAGTCCATAGTCTCTTATGGTTCATCTCCCGCTCCGATTTCCCCCCCTTTGAGATACAATTTTAAGTGTTGTTTTTTTTTTTCTTATTTGAAGCTTTTAACAGAATCTGTAATTTCTGAAAAAGACAAGCTCTGCTTTTATTCTTCACTCTAGTTGTAGAAATAATGTGTATGTTTTTACCAATGGAAAATACATATACAGGTAGAACACTGGACCTAAGTGTTCTTTAATCACTTTCATGGTGAGTTTTTTTTTTTTTTTTTTTTAAGATATCCAATGATCAGTACATAAGAGAATACTGAATTAAAAAAAAAAAAAACTTAACACACTTCCCTGTATCCCTTGAGAGCTCTTGTGTTAGCAAGGTGTGTCTACTCAAGACTGAAGCCCACTGTGTGTGTTTTTTCTGGGGAAGAACGTCTGCAATGGCACCAGTTCTGAGAGGGGCATCTTGCTCCTTCATGGGAACGGGCAGGCTCCAACCTCTCGCATGTGCTCTGGGCCGCATGCGTGAGACACCAGGGCAGCTGAGGTTTTGCTTCTAATCCCGAACATCTGTTATCACGGTGGAGGCTGCTCTCAAGAATCAAATACCACAAGTCTAGGGACCAAAGTTCACTGTGAAGCAGGTGTTTTCACAGGGTTCAGTCCACCATGGACTTGGTTTCTGGCAGCTGGTGCTTAGCATGTCCACGTAATGATGGTGGAAACCATACACAACTAGATAATCTTAGTTCGTACCATCTAACTTTCTCCTACTTGGCCCAAATCTCTGAGAAAATGCTTGCCAGAAAAAAGTGTCTTCATTTAACTTCTTCCTTCACTTACACTGGGGAAATACCTCTTTTGAAGTGACTTCTTTGTTTTATGCAACTATGTTCTTCCGGACACTGCAAGTTTCAGGGACATATTGTTTGAAGGAAGTCATGACCAGAGTCACTCCCAACAAAATTAGAAGTGGTGAGTGGTCAGTCCCTAGTTCAGAACCTTTCCTTTATTCACTGTAATCTTCAGACCCCTCCTCCCTAAAAACAAGCTCAGAACACAGAGACAAGAACCAAGAAAACGGTCTCTTATGGTAGCCTCTTCCTTATTTGGATTACGAATGAATTTGATATTTAAAACACGACACAATCAATTGTTTAAATGGCGGTAGACTACAAACAGAAAACAAATGGTTATAAAAAGTATCACTCATATGCACACTCTAACCTTCCCAAGCTTACAATCAATCAAAACAGAAGAGTCACGTGCTAAGAGCAGCTAGAAGCAATTTTTAAAAAGAACAACTGGTACAATTTTCATGTTCTTTCAATGAGCTTATGTTCCTAGCACTACCCAACATTTCAGCAATCACAGCATTTGAATAAAGTGACAAGTCACACTTTTCAACACTGATACCAAGAACACATACAGAATAGAATGGATACCCAAAGATTTTGCTCTGTGATGCTCTGAATTTTGTGCAGCTGATAAGCGTTAACTCAGCCTTGCCTTTGCGAGGCCCATGAGATAAAACTGAGCTGTTTTCTCCAAGTTGTCCATGAACACTTCTGCTCATGGGCTCATCTCCTTTCCTGTTACTTTCTAATGGGGCTGTGACTCATTTAGTGTGAACCGAAAAAGAACAAGTTTAACGTAAGGCACGGAATCAAAACCCAGGATGTTGTCCCATGAATGACCAGCTCTTCATTATCATTCTAATTCAACATGAACTACTGCTTATTTAGTATACGCGCTACTGAACTTACGAAACGTTAGCAAAAAGGAATCCATCAGCTTGGTTGAGACGTGTTCTGGTACTCGAGGACTTTCCTTCTTTTCAGACGTGTGCGCTTCAGTGAAGCATTAACCACATCGCACAGAGGAAACCTCATCATTCAGGAACAGAATGTGACCTCACGGCCATGCCCTTGTCTTATAAATGAAAGCACTAGGACTCCTGATAGGATTTTTTTTTCCCCCTGTTAAATCTTAACTTAGATTTGAGGGGGGTTAAGGTCATTGGGAACAATTAGGATTTGGCCCCAACCAAGATATATAAGCAGCATTCAGCTTTGACTGCTAACTGAACCAATTTTTATAGACGTGAAAAGGACTCCCATGATCAGAAGCTACAGTTTAGCACTCTGGGGTCAGACACCTGAAGATTGTAAACTACAATATATTCTTTTTTTTTTTTTTACCTTTTTTTTATTATGTTAATCACCATACATTACATCATTAGTTTTTGATGTAGTGTTCCATGATTCATTGTTTGCATATAACACCCAGTGCTCCATGCAGAACGTGCCCTCTTTAATACTCATCACCAGGCTAACCCATCCTCCCACCCCCCTCCCTCTAGAACCCTCAGTTCGTTTCTCAGAGTCCATAGTCTTTCATGGTTCATCCCCCTCTCTGATAGCCCCCCCTTTCATTTTTCCCTGCCTACTATCTTCCTCTTTTATTTTTTTTAACACATAATATATTCTAACAGTTCTTTGTATTTCAATTAGAGATGCATCTACAGGTGTTACAAAGGTCTCCCAGAATCTTCTACCTTCCTTGTTCTGCCTGGTGAAATCCTACAAAATAGTCACAATTTAGCTAATTACAACTGCACACATTTGGTAGGTAGAGCACAACATGAAAAACTACTACCATCTCACATGCAGAACTTAAAATAATGTCTACCTACTGAAAGAAAATATTTGTTAATAATTACAACATTTTAAAACCAGAAGAGAGTAATATACTGTTGACACTAGGACACTGGCTGATGCCACTTTTGCTTATAAACGATAACTGCCAAACTTTTCAAACTATGTTTTTTTAAAGATTTGAGAGAGCGCGAGCACATGCACCAGTGAGTGGGGGAGGGGCAGGGGGAGAAAATGTTCAAGCAGACTCCCCACGGGCCTCGATCTCACGACCCTGAGATCATGACCTGAGCTGAAACCAAGAGTCCAATGCTCAACCGACTGAGCCACCCAGGTGCCCCCAAATTATGCTTTAATTTTTCAAGTTTCAAACTGCATAACATCCTGGTTTATAATCTACCTTGGATAGTTTTGAATGCATTCTTATAAAACAGGACTACCACGTCCATCTGCCACGTCATCTCTCTTTTCACCCTTTGTGACATACCTCAGAAAGCAAGGTTTCCCTCCTCCAGTTTCTTGATGCACTTTGCTTCTGTACCTGGTATCACATACACCCTCTCACACATGCCTGGAGGTTAACATGTCTGTAATCTGTGCTTCTCCAGGTCAGTGACTGTGGCCCCCTCATCCTTCCCCACAACACATAGATAGCCAATCACACTGTAAGGATGCATTCCTAGTTGTTGGAAAGTTTATTCATCGTTTGGATGCACTGCTTTTATTAATGTCCATTTTTGGAAAGATTGAATGTGCACAGGAATAAACTGATCATACTTGATTACTGCTTCGAATACCATAATAAATCATAAAGAAGTGACTAGAAACATACATCGAGAACTTCATTAAAAATATAAATGTAGTTAGTCCTAATTAACTGTACCCACATAAGTGATTTACAATCTGTTTTGAGATATAATTCATACACCACAAAATTCAGCATTTTATAGTGTACAGTTGAGTGTGTTTTACTGTAGTCAGAGAATTGTGCAACTGTCACCACAGTCTAACTTTAGAACATTTTTCATCACACCCAAAAGAAACTCTATCTGGACACATTCCCCATCCTCACACACTGCTGTCACCCAGGGGAGCTTTTACCAATAACGTACTTCCTTTTTATTTCCATAGATTTGCCTCATTTGGATAATTTATAGAAATGGATCATACAATACATGGGCTTTTGCGACTGGCTTCTTTCACATGGCACATTGTTTTCAAGGCTTATCCAGTTTGTAGCATTTATCAGTACCTCATTGCTTTTTATAGCTGCATAATAGTTCACTGTATGGATATACCACATTTGCTTATCCATTCATCTGTTGATAGACTTCTGGGTAGTTTCCACTCTTAGCTATTATAAATCATGCTGCTGTGAACATCCATGTACACATTTTAGTATGTATATTTTTTCTTGATTTCTCTTGAACATTTACCTATGAGTGGAATTGCTGAGTGATGTTTAATGTTTGAGGAACCCCTGTTTTCCAAAGTGGCTGCACCCTTTTACAGTCCTATCATCAAGGTAGAAGAGTCCCAATTTCTCCACATCCTTCCCTAACACTTGCTATTGTCTTTTTGATCACAGCCAACCTAGTGGGTGTGAAGTAGTATCTTTGTATTTCATTTAAAAGAAATTTATTATTGAAGTATGGTTGACATGTTATGTTAGTTTCACAACACAGTGATTCAGCAATTCCATACATTATTCAATGCTCATCACAATAAGTAGAGTCACTGTCTGTCACCATACAACAGGATCACAATACTGTTGACCAAATTTCCTATGCTGTACTTTTTATCTAATTTGTACCTGCAAGTTTATATCTCTTAGTCGCCATCACCTGTTTCATCCATTCCCCCACCCACCTCCCCTCTGGCCACCACCAGTTCCTTCTACTGTATCCAGGAGTCTGTTTGCTTGTATCTCCCTAATGACTATAAAGGAAATATCTTCTGAAATGCTTACTGGTCACTTGTATTTCTTCTTTGGAAAAATGTCTATTCAATCCTTTGGCCAGTTTTCAATTTTATTTTATGCTGTTGTTGTTGTTTTTTTGAGTTGTAAGAGCTCTATATTCTAAATCCAAGTCCTTTATCAGATGATCTGTAAATGTGTTCTTCCAAAGTTTTTGGTTCACTTTACCGACATCATCACTTGGAGCACAGAACGTGTCAATTGAATGTAGTCCATTTTATTTTTTTTCTTTTGCCACTTGTGCTTTTGGTATCATAGCCAAGAAAGCATTGGTCAAGGTCACAAAGCAAATATGTTTTCTTCTAAGAGTTTAACACATCTAACCCACAGGGCTATCGGCTGAGCCCAGATGGCAAACACATGGATCAACCCAATGAACGAATTTATCAAGGCCACATACTTGTAATATACACATATATGCACATATGAAGCTATCTGCGGCAGAAATATTTTCAATTTATTTAAGAACAGCATTTTTACAAGCTTCAAATTTAGATGGGGTAATATTTATAAACACCATGATGTAATGGGACTTTCTTCTCTATTTTTATATATGATTTTATAATTGCTTTCTAAGTATGACCCACAACGCCTATCCTTATCCTAATAAAAGTGACATAGGAAAGGATTACCCTTGTAATCACCCATATGAAGGCCCCTTCTTTTCTATGCAAAGAGCCTGGTCTAAACCAGGGATTCAAACAGACGTGGGTTCTATTCTCAACTCTGCTACCTATGTGTCCCTGGCCAAAGTACATATATTTCTGAACCTATTTCTTTGGGGAAAAAAAATGAACCCATAAAGCTCATTTTTGATGGTTACTTGTTAGTATTGAAAAAGATCACATATTTAATGCACTTAGCATATAATCTGTCCTTAAACAGATAACCCATAATATATCGGTTTTCCTCCCTTGCACCCCAATCCCAATAAAAGCCATCAGTAAATTTTCCTATCTTTTGCTGTTCCACAGAAAAACTTTTTTTCTGGCTTTTAAGACTCTATATAATTAGAGCTAAATTCGAATATGCTTATTCATTCGTTATCTTTTACTAGGTATAAGCTACTGAACTGAGTTTAAAAACTCTTCTCAACCTCAAGGGCCTTACTATCTTCCAGGAATGGCTTACAAAAATTACTGAAAAGAAAAAAGACATTATGTTATCATGTCATAAGAGCAAGCAAGTTATTTTGGGGTTTAGAAAATGATAAAGTTATGCAGATGGGAAAGTCAGAGAAAAATTCACAGAGGAGCAATTAAAGTGAAGCTTGAAAGATAGTTAGGATTTGGATAGAGGAAAAGAAAGAACTCGTGTAAAAATATAACAATATGAAAAGAAAGGTCACAGTTGCACAAATAAGGAAAATATGGATTCCGGACAGGTCTAAAGGATAAGGTATACACAGGGTTAAGGTGGGTAGAGAGCACTGAATGGCGGATTGAGTTTGGCCTTTATTTGACAAGTGAGAAAAGGCAAACAGAAATACAACATGTTAGTAAGGACATTCTGGAAAGGTCATTCTGCCAGCAATATACAAAACAATCTGGGTGGGGAAGAGTAGAGTGAACATCAGTGGAGGAACAAGTTAGCAATGATGATATTCCCAATAATGCATCTCACTAGCCAGATTATCCCCTCCAGGGTGGCTGCTAACAGAACCCTGATTCTGTTCCAGAATCTTGCGGGAAGCAGTGTACTCAGGCAAAGTGGGCCCTTCCCCCAAGAGATGAAAAGAGGGTGATCTGAGTTGGGCTGAGTCAACTTTTTTCTGTAAACAGCCAGAGACTAAGTATTTCAGGCTTTGCAGGCTCATGTACCTTCAGTTCAGATTGTCAACTCTGCAGTTGGAAGATAAGAGGGACAATATGTAAATTATGAATGTAACTGTGTTCCAATTAAACTGTTAAGATTTTTTTTTTTAATTTATCAGAGAGAGTGAGCGCGAGCACAAGCATGGGGAGCGGCAGGCAAAGGTAGAAGCAGGCTCCCTGCTGAGCAGGGAGCCCGATGTGGGGCTTGATCCCAGGACCCTGAGATCATGACCTGAGCCGAAGGCAAGACGCCCAACCAAATGAGCCACCCAGGCATCCCCCAATTAAACTTTATTTATGGACACAGGATTTTGAATTTCATGTAATTTTCATGTCATGAAATATTATTCTTTTGATTTTTTTTCCCAATCATTTAGAAATGGAAAAAGCGCTCTTGGCTCCTGGCCCCAGGACATGGGCAGCAGGCTGTATTTGGCCCAAGCCCGGATCTAAAACCCAAGGTGGGTACTCTAAGCTCCTTGTGGGTGATCGTGTAGGGATCAGGTGGGTATGTGATGTGGTTCTGACCAATGAGCTCTAAGGGAATGTCTGCTGGAGGGTTCCTAGAAAAGATTTTCCCATCCAATAAAAACAGATGTGGCAGAAAGAGTACATCTCTGAAGATGAATTCTTTAGAGCTGTGCGAGCTATTTCTGCATCCACGCGAGGAAGTCCAAGAGATTGGCTGAGGACCATCCTAACTGATGTACCAAGCAAAAGACATAAGAGGGACTGAAGCAGAGTGAGTGGAGGAGAATGGAACAAAAAAGAGTTGCTTCAAAAGAAACCGCTGAGGTAGGATGCGTGTTCCAATGGCTCTGGGGTTAGGACCCTGGTGAGGGAGCCTGCTGTCAACTGAAGCTATGTCTTGGGCACTGGGGCCCCAAGGAAGAGGACAATGGAGCTCCTTTTAAGGAACAAGAGATGGTTGGAGTGGAAATGAGTGCTGTCTGGAACCTCCAGGGGCAGCAAGGGATTCATAAAAAAAACTGCTGAGTGTCAGCAAGGGTTCTGCTGAGTCTGGTTTGATGGAATGTGCCACAGACCATTTCCCCTGGCTCACAGCAGGAGCCTTTTCCAGCTTCTGGAGGTGCTAATAAGACTTGCCAGGCAAGGGGGCCTGAGTGGCTCAGTCGTTAAGCATCTGCCTTCGGCTCAGGTCATGATCCCAGGGTCCTGGGATTGAGTCCTGTATCGGGCTCCCTGCTTGGCGGGAAACCTGCTTCTCCCTCTCCCACTCCCCCTGCTTGTGTTCCCTCTCTCACTGTCTCTCTCTCTCTGTCAAATAAATAAAATCTTAAAAAAAAAAAAAAAAAAGTCAAGTGTTGAAAAGAACAAAGTTCAGCAAACAGAATGGCAAAAAAAAGAAGACAAAAAATGGCATTCTGATACTTATTTTAAAAGATATATGTAGTTAGTAATCGTACTAACAAGATGGGATGTAGTTTTAAATGGTTGATGCACTATAAAGATTCATGCTTGCATGTCTGGAAATAAGAGACAGGCCAGTTTTTGTTTTTTGAGAGAGAGAGGAGAGAAAACAGAAGTGGGGGGGAGGGGCAGAGGGAGAAGGAGAGAATCCTAAGCAGACTCCATGCCCAGTGTGGAACCCGAGGTGGGGCCCCACTCCATGACCCCAAGGAGACCATGACCTGAGCCAAAACCAAGAGTTGGACACCCAACCAATGGAGCCACCAGGCGTCCCAGGACAGGCAGAGTTGGGGTTCAATTCTATTTTTCTTTATGCAGGGAAAAAAAAAGATTTCACAAAAATAAATTGAAAAAATAGAAGTAGCATATGTTTCAGAAATCCCACTTCTTACTATTTATATGAAAGAACTGAAGTCAGGATCGTGATGAGATATTAGCACTCCCGTGTTCACTGGAGCATTATTTGCAGTAGCCAACATGTGGGAACAACCTCAGGGTCCATCCGCAGATGAAGGGACAAGGCAGCTGTGGTCTGAACATACAGTGGAATAGCATTCAGCCTTAGAAAAGCAGAGAGCCTGGGGCACCTGGGTGACTCAGTTGGTGAAGCTTCTGCCTTCGGCTCAGGTCATGATCCCAGGTACCTGGGATCGAGTCCCACATCGAGCTCCCTGCTCAGCAGGGAGCCTGCTTCTCCCTCTACCTGCGGCTCCCCATGCTTGTGCTCTGTCTCTGACAAATAAATAAATAAAATCTTAACAAAAAAAAAAAAAGAAGAAGAAAGAAAAGAAAAGCAGAGAACCCTGCTGTCTGCAACAACCTACATGAATCTTGAGGACATTGTGCTGAAACAAGCCAGTCACAGAAAGACCAATAGTACAGGATTCTACTCACATTGTGTATCTTAAATAGTTAAATTCATAGAATCAATGCTTCCAGTGGTGGTTGCCAGGAGCTGGGAGGAGGTGGGAATGGGGAACTCCTAATCAATGGGGAATAAAGTTACAGCCAAGCGAGATGAAGGAGCTCTAGAGATGCTCTGTAAAACATTGCACCTCAAGTTAACAATAAAGCATTGTACATTTAAGAATGTGTAGGGGGTAATATTCCATTGTATATATGGACCACATTTTCTTTATCCATTCATCTGTGGAAGGGCATCTCAGCTCTTTCCACAGTTTAGCTATTGCCGACACTGCCGTTATGAACATTGGGGTGCATATGGCTCTTCTTTTCACTAAATCTGTGTCTTTCAGCCATCAGAAAGGATGAATACCCAACTTTTACATCAACATGGATGGGACTGGAGGAGATTATGCTAAGTGAAGTAAGTCAAGCAGAGAAAGTCAATTATCATATGGTTTCACCTATTTGTGGAACATAAGGAATAGTATGGAGGACGTTAGGAGAAGGGAAAAATGAAGGGGGTGAATCAGAGGGGGAGATGAACCATGAGAGACTATGGACTCTGAGAAACAAACTGAGGGTTTTAGAGGGGAGGGGGTTGGGGGGATGGGTTAGCCTGGTGATGGGTATTAAGGAGGGCACGTATTGCAAGGAGCACTTGGTGTTATATGCAAACAATGAATCTTGGATCACTAAATCAAAAACTAATGATGTATGGTGACTAACATAATAAAATAAAATTAATTAAAAAAATGTGTAGAGGGTAGATTCCATGATAAGTGTTCTTTCCACAATAAAATAAAGTAAAATAGGTAGAAATGTAGCTAAGGTCAATTAATCCAGTTTGTTTAAATAATAAACAGTAACTCATTGCTAAAATTTGAATGTCTAATAAAACCATGTGTTGGAGGGTGTGGAGGGACAGAAGAATTCCCATTTACTACTGCTCAGAGTGCAAACTGGTACACCCCCTTGGAAAGCCATTTGGCAAGATTTTCTATGACTCAGCCTAGCAATCTCATCTTTGGGGATATGCCCAGAGATACTACTGCAAGGCCATGGGAATGAAGATCCGCTCCAGGACCAGCTTCTGCAGCACTGATGTAAGGGCGCACAATTGTTAACAGATGATGATAAAGGAGTGGGTAAGTTAATTGTCACACTCCTCAAATGCAACAGAAATTAAATGTTATGGTTTTGATACCTCAAAGTGTGTGCAAAAAAGTAAATGCTCAAGGACATACACAATATGCAATCATTTATGTAAAAATTTATAAGTGAAACACAGTTATACATGCTTCCATATATTATGAGAGCGAAAACATAATTGGGCAACTATGCCCTAACTGCAGGAGAGCTGTCCTCAGGAGGGAGGGGGAAAGAGAGGTCACAAGGAATAGGACAGGAAAGAGGAGGCTTTGAAAGAATCTGTGTTTTAAATTTCATTTAATGTAACAAAGACCTGCAACAAACATGGAAAAGTGTTAAAATGTGTTGTAGCTAGATGGCGGATGCATGGATGCCTGCAAGAGTGTATTACTGCACCTGTGAAATATTACAAAACCTCTTATGAATGTCTGGCAGAGTTCATTTTAATAGCAAATATTTTTTTTCCAACCTGAACACTCTCAATCCTCAACTTTAAAACAAAATTAAACATTTTTATGCATGTAATAAGATGCTGTAATAAAAAATGAAGTGTAGATTAGGATGAAGTATTTCTGTGAGATTGTAAAAGAGATCAAGGACCATGTGTCTCACTCTATGATACAAGCAACTGGATCCATTAGCAGAATAGACATGTCAACATTTGCAACGTGCATTTCCGGAAGGTAAGGCTGAAGCAATTAGTCTTATATAGTGAAAGAACTCTTAACATCCATGCCCTTACACTGATCTATATTATTCAAAACATTTTGACAATAAGATAAAAAAGAGAAACCGCCTAAATGCAGAGCCTCGTAAGTGTTCGCACCCTCATGACTTCAAATCAATGTGCTGATTTTGTAGGGTTTAATGCAACATCTTTACCCTTTAACGAGATAAGTAAAATGTGGCTTTCTATTTTTTATACTTTGAAATATCTTCATACTGAAAGAAATACAGGTATATTAAGGAATAGGCAATAAACTTCATATACATTTTTAAAATAATCTGTATCAAATTATAATGGACATAGGGAAATGCACAAATTGTATAACTCGATGAATTTTCATAAAAGGGATAAAAAAATGTTACTGCAACCCATGTTGAGAAACAGAGCATTACCAATGATCTAGATGTTGGTAACACTAACATATATAACATAATAACTCCTCCCTCATTACCTTCCCTCCCCAGACTATCCTCTGCCCTGACTCCTAACACCATAGATTCATTCTGCCTGTTTTTCTCCAGAATCACTTGTTTTAGCTCCTTTTGCTCAGTGTTGTTTTTATCAGCTTCATCAGGGTTTGACTTGTAGTATTAGTTTATTGGTTTTCATAGCTTAGACTACCCCATCGTATTAATATACCACAAAGTCTCTAGCCATTCTACTAATGAAGGACATTTGCACATTGTTTGAACATTGGTTCCAGCTTTTGGCATTTACAACTAAAGCTGCTATAGATGTTCTAAACAACATCTTTTTAGGTACACAAATAGGCATTTCTGCTGGATACACACACACATACACACACACAAACATGAAACTGATGATTTATAAAATATGCAAGGTGTTCAGCTGTAAAGTTTTTAAAAACAGCTGTACCACTGAGAAGTAGGAATGAAATACGAATGACAAAAAGTTCATAATTGTTGAAGCCAAGGTGATTGTGATACGGAGATCATGGTCATATTTTATTTACTTTTTAATATATGCTTGTAATTGTTGACAAAGGAAAGATTTTAGAAATGGTTGTACGAACCCTCTATTTTATTTAAAAGGGGGAAGGGGATGTGTTCTTTAAGCAATGTCATAAAAGACACAGAAAGGCTATGGGAATGTCCCGGATTAATGCAGGCAAGAGAGACATGACAGCTAAATGTAATATCTGGTCCCACACCAAATCCTGAAGTTGAAGAGGAGAAGTGCCATAATGGTCATTATTAGGTCAACTGATACAGTTGGAAAAGTGAATGGCAGATTAAATGAAAGTATCATATCAATGGTGTGGTTCTGTAAGGAAATATCCTTACCTTCCAGAAATGCACGTTGCAGTATTTTGGAGTCAAGGGCCCTGATATACGTAACTTACCCTCAAGTCATGCAGGGAAAAAAAAAAAAAAGAAGTATATATCCACAAAAAGGTCTTTGTGTGTGTGCGTGTGTGTGTAAAGCATATGGTCAAAGGATAAAGCAAATACAGTAAAATATTTACAAGTGATGATCTAGGTAAGAAGCATACGGGTATTCTTCATACTAATTGTATTTTTTTTCAACTTTTCTGTAAATTTCAAAATTACAGAAGGTGGTCAAAGAGTACAAATTTCCAGTTATAGAATAAGTAAGTCCTGGTCATGTAATGTACGGCATGGTGACTCTAATTAACAATACCGGATTACATATTTGCAAGTTGCTAAGGGAACAGATCTTGAAAGCTCTCATCACAAGAAAAAAAAATGTTTTGTAACTACATGGGGTGATGGCTGGTAACAAAACTTACTGTGGTGATTATCTCACAATATATACAAACATCAAAGCATTATGTTGTGCGCCTAAAACTCACCACGTTATATGTTAATTACCTGTAAAAAAATAAAAATAAAAAATAAGATATCAGAATGAGTTTCTAGGACAGATGGACTCAAGTTAAATGTATTTGCCAAAGGAGGAGTATTTGTCAAAGAACAGCACATGAAAGGAAGAAAGAGTAAAATAAGGAGGAGCCCAGAAGGGGAGGACCGAGGTGGGAATTGCAACTACTCTAACAAGATGAAATCTTATCCTGAAGTCATGGGGCCCAGAGTTTTAGAGGCACAATAAAATCCTATTTGCACCTTAGAAAATCACTCCTAGAATGGTATGAGGCTAGAGGTAGAGAGAAGAATTTATCAGATATCTAGATGAGGGGGGCGCCTGGGTGCCTCAGTCAGTTAAGCGTCTGCCTTTGGCTCAGGTCATGATCTCAGGGTTCTGGGATCGAGTCCCTCATGGGCTCCCTGCTCGGCGGGGAATCTGCTTCTCCCTCTCCCTCTGCCTGCCACTCCCCCTGCTTGTTCTCTCTCTCTCTCTGCCAAATAAATAAAATCTTTAAAAAGTGGTGAGGAATAATGAAGATAAAATTCAAAAGGTATTAAAGATGTGGAAAAGTTACAAAAGCTCCTGATTAGTGATCAGTTGGGTGTAGCGAGACATAAAGAACAGCACCAAAACTCTTGAAGTCATCTTCCTACGCATTTTTGAAAATGTCTTTATTCTGAGAACCTAAGAATATGTACTACCTGACTTTCAATCTTGCTCTCAATTAACCTCACAGCACTCTTAGATGTAGACAAAAAAGAAGGTTTGCCCAGCCTGCCTGAAATCCATCAACAAGTCATTCATTTCTATGTTGTTTGGGCGTAAAAAGTTAACATTAGTCTTTGTCTGATGGTAATTAACAATGGTTATCTGTCCACATAGTAAATGAGTTTGGGCGCATACATTTCACCTGACTGGAGTACCCAGATAATTTTTTAGTTTTGTGCACCTGCTACATTCAAGGGCTTACGGTTTCTCACGCACAGCTGTACCACAGTGTGGCTTGAATTTATGTTTCATTCCCTCTAAATGTATGTTGTTGAGCTCCTTGTCATGTTATTTGGCTATTTGGATATGCTTTTGTGAAGTGACAATTTGAGGCTTTTCCCCACGTTCCTACTGAATTGTTCCTGCTGGTCTGTAGAAGTCCTTTCACGTGATTCTCAACATAAATTTTAAAGAACAAAAAAAGTGCTTTCAAAGAAACTCCAAAATTATAGGGTGAAAAGCTTTGAGTTATATTCCCAGTCTCTGAAGAGTAGTTCTTATAAAAGTTTTAGAAGCTCTGCTTTAGACCACTAGGTAGAACTTTTGACCGCAACCTGATGGATTTTGTTTAAATCTCACCTGAGTAAGTAACTCCTAAGTAATCACAGCTCTGCATTTTCTTCCTCACAAGGCATAATGATAAATAAAAGGATTTCCAGGCAGACTTCCAGGCAGACATGAGGGCAGAGGTGACATGAGATGCCAGAAAGTGAACACAGTGACCCAGCCTGGTTCCATATCTGCTACGGCAAGCTTGTCTAAATGATACTTATCAACCTTTTTTACCCACAGTAAGAAATATATTTTATATCATGGTCCAGCACACACAAATATGCCTGAAAGAAATTCCAAACCACCATTTACCTTTACTATGTGCTCATCGCAACCTGATCTTTTCTATATATTCTATTCTATTTTATCCCATTTCATTATTGTTGCTGTCATACTTAGCACAGCCTCTAATCCAGTAACTTACTCCACGTGACAGCTCTTAGGAAAACACGGCCTTAGAACATCACTTCCCAAATTTCAATATATGTACAGATTATCTAAAATTCTCACTGAAATGCAGATTCTTTTGATAAAATGGCACAAACCATTAGTCTTTTTTTTTTTAAACACTTTATTTATTTGACAGAGAGAGAGAGCACGAGCGGGGGGAGAGGGAGAGGGAGAAGCAGGCTCCCTGCTCAGGGATGCGGGACTCGATCCCAGGACCCTGGGATCATGACCTGAGCCGAAGGCAGATGCTTAACCGACTGAGCCACCCAGGTGCCCCAGTTTTGAGACATTTTGATTTGCCATTTGATTTCTTATTTACATACTAAATATTTGTTATGTACACTGCAGACTTTCCAACTTTGTTTTATTGTTGATCCTTCATTTTGTACCATCGTGGTTGGAAAATATACTTGGTATGACTTCAGTCTTCTTCATTTTGTAATATTTTTTATGCCTCTTTTTATGTGATTTAACCAGGGGATTCTTCTGTGTGTACTTGAAGAAAACGGGTATTCTATTTTTCTTGGATGGAATGTTTTACATATATCTTTTAGAACCATGTATTCGGAGGTATACTTCAAGCAGAAAATGTTCTTGTTGACAAAAAAAAGTAACCTTAACTGAGGGTCCTCCTTTCAAATAAAGTAGATCAGAGGGGTGGGGGTGGGTGTGGGTGAAATAGGTTGAGGGGATAGAGTACCTTTGAGTAGTGTTGTATGGGAGTGTTAAATCCTTCTATTGTACACCTGATATAACACTGTATGTTAACTATACTGGGGTTGAAATGAAAACAACTTAATAAAAAAGAATGAAAAGATAAAAATTTCCAGGAGATTTTTAAAGAATTTCAAACAAAATTTAGATGACTCACATTTATAATTTAAATACCATTGTTTGATACTCAGGTCGATTTTGAAAACAGTCCCTCATAGTCTCAGATATTTTTAAAACTACCTGAAGTTAAGCAGCAAAATACAGGATTGCCAGGCTGGAGGGAATTTTTGTTTTTTTGTTTTTTACTTTTTAAAAATGGTCAGCTTCATCATAAAGATTTTTAGTTCAGCTACTCTGTATACATATACAAAATTTGATAACTAAGGCATCTATCTATTCTTACTGTTAGAATATTCTAGCTTGTTGCAATCACTTATGAGCACATTAATTTTTTTTGCACAATCTGTTCCAAATACATTTCTGCTCCATAAATTTTCTAATTTTGTAAGAATATTGCTATCGCCATGAAACTGCTTTGCCAAATTTGTGATCATCTCAAAAACAAATAACTTCATCTTCAATATTGAACTTTTTAATTGCATTTATAACAGCCTTCATAGAAAGGTCAAATTTGTCTTATTTAATAGAACTTCCAAGAGCTTTATTTAATTCTGTGTAGTGATCAAACCAGTATTGGAATCAACAGAATGGAGTATGGACTTGAAGCATCTGCGGTAAAGGGGATAACAATCCCCCAAAGATGACCGTGACCTACTTTATGTGGCCAAATGGCAAAGGGTCTCTCCAGATATGATTAAATGAAGGATCTGTGAGAGGGAGCTTATCCTGGAGTCTGTGGATGTGCTCCATCACCTGGGTCACTGCCAGAGGGTCAAGGTCAGAAGCGGGATATATGGCGTTGGAAGCTGAGGTTGAAGTGAGGGACTTGGCAGGGGTCATGGGCCAAGGGATGCACATGTCTCTAGAAGCTAGAAAGGGCAAGAAACAGATTCTTCCCCAGAGCTTCCAGAGAAACACAGACCTGCTGACACCTGGATTTTCACCTGCGAGACTCGTTTCGGGTTCCTGGCTTCAGAACTGTAAGATCATATATTGGCCAAGCTTAAGCCTCTTGGTGTGTGGTAATTTGTTATGGCAGCAACAGGAAAATGATTCAGCGTCTAACGATACTGATGTAAAACTGGTATCATGTGAATGTTGGCAGAGAACTCTTTCTGCCAAAGGAGCCAGTATTGAACAGCTAAACATTTTAATCGGCTAAACCACTACCTTTAGGAAAAGTCTTCTTAAAGTCACTATTAATTTTTGAAGTAGATATTCCTCCTTTGGCACACTTGGGTCTCTGGTTATCATAAAGTTAGCGAATTCAGTACATCGATGGTGAGTAGTAGGTGGTATTAAACACTTAATGCAAGTTATATGTTCATCTTTACATATGGGAGACACAGAAGTCCCAACACTTTATTTACTGCTACAGAATTTATTGCAAGAAAAAAATGGCATGCCAAAAAATAAGCCATTGTATATTTACACTACGGTCAATGACAGAACTATACCAAGAGCATTCAGATTCTTTTTATATACTGAAACTAACAAGACTTCCCAGCCCCTTTTACCCATGCATATTTTATGTAAATGTACCCCAGAATAATCTACCTTTCCCCACTGATACCACTCAGGAGACTCCTGGTGGCCTCAAGTTTCTGGAAGGTGCAGACATGGGCCTGACACATGAGGCAGAGAGACCTTGATTCTGGATACTTCTCCCAATGCTACTCAGATCAGGAGGAGCTAGCTGTCTGGAGACCACATTCCTCTCTACACTGTGTTCTATTGGCAAAGCCCTGTGTGCCATCCTTGAAAGGCACAAATTAGTTGTATCTGGGAAGGGTCAGGATAAGAGATCTGGGTTGTCCCTGGTCATCTCCAAAGTGAGCCCCAGTGAACGCCGGAAGAGAGCATGGCTGAAGCTGCAAGTACAAGATGGTCTACCAAATCTGTTGAGGCTTCTAGGATAGCTCATTTAAAAGAAAAGAAAAAAAAATCTGTAGCAAAACTGGACATTTGGAGCCTATGATCATTCCTGTTTGCACGTACTACCTTGTTGAATGCATAGAACAATCACGTTACGCTGGCCTGTCCATCTTTTGGTAACAGCGGTAACAGGCAGAAGCAGGATTTGAACCCCCAAGCCCAGCTCCAGGGCTGTGCTCCCATCCACACTCAGCCTCCAGCTCCTCGGAATCCCTCTCCCTGGGCCCTTTCCAAGGCTTGTCTCCCAAACAAATGTCCTCCAGCCTACCCTCTGTTTTTGCGTTTGAAGCTTTGACCTCTTTCCTCAGTTAATGGGTATTTGTTTTTCTCAGCCCCATAGCCCTTCAACCAAAATCAATTCAACTTGCTCTCATACTTTCCAGGTTTCTTTAAAGGGGCATGCTGTTTGTGGGGCTATCTTTTCAAATTTTATTTAAAATTTTCCTTAAAAATATGGGCACAGTTTTGTCTTTGCGGACATGGACGGCACTGATCCAAGTCTTCTGCTGGCTTACGTGGGGTCAGCACCTGGTCTCTAAGGAAGCTGACCACAAGATGCAACAATGGTAGCCTACCCCCCAAAATGATCAGTTACCACCAAGTGCCTGAGACATAAAATCACTCACTTGTGAACAAAGCTAACCAGAAATACATTCTGTCATATAAAAATCTCGAGTAGCTCGGATTGTGGAAGGGGGAAGATCAGACGAAAACTTGATTTCAATCAGGTAACAAACACCATGAATATGTCATTCTAGGGTTTTTATTCAAATTGTGGTGCATATGCTGTAGGACAAAGATGAAGTCTTATTAGTTCTTCTACTTTCCGACACTCGCCTCCGGTCTGTGTCTCTCCACGTGTGTACACGTGAGTCCACGAGTGTGTGCTTGAACACGGACAATGGGAAAGATGCTGATACTTGTTTCATTGACTAATGTTCAAAAGATCCAATCAACCCTTTCACCCACGTGCACTACACCTTATTTTGGGCTTGGCATGATGTGAGCTCTACAGAAAGAACACCCTTCTCTAGCAAAGCTTCTAATTTAATGGAGAAAGGGAAAATACACTGACCCCTCTCATAAAACCAACTTTTTTCAAATTAAGTACATTCAGTGAAATGAATGCCTTTGTTGACCCTTAACAGCTTGTGTGATAACTTGAAGGCTCTGGCAGAGTTTTTCCTCAAATGAGCTCAACACTGCAACTTGGTGTTTCTAAATGGCAATAATCAGCCTAGAGCCTCAAGACGCACATTCTGCAACTTGGGGCTGTGGGGAACAGTGGAGCCGGGAACCTGGGAAGTCAAATATTCTGCTCTCCTGCCCCAATTTAGGTCCCTCTGAATGTCAGATTTGGGCATCCCCACCCCACACGGACGTAGTGGTTTCTTTGCCATTTCAGTCAGATCTTGGACAGATTCTACTTTCTAATGGCTACTTGCAGACTCCTTAAGAGGCCACAGAATCAATTTCATGCAATAGAAAAAGTGGTGGCTTCATCATTGCTTCATTTTACCAATAGGTGGCACTGTGGGCAATGATACGGAATAAATAAGACCCTAGGTCAACTTAAAAAAAAAAAAAAAAAGTGTTTTTTTGGCGGGGGGGGCGGGGGGCGGTGGGAAGCAGAAAAAAATAGCCCAATCTATTTGCAAGTGTCTTACTGTCATAACATCTTTTAATAGTTTTGTGTTTCTACCTTAATTACTATTTTTTCCTCCTTTAGACCTTGTTTCACCCAAGACTGTTAGGCGAATCATTTAACCCAGTTTCACAACTATTTAAATGAAAGGCTGGATTAGCTCAGGGGTATACAATTCAAGTGGCTGTTAGAACCAGGCAGCTTATTTAAATGAGCTCAAAGGGTGTGGTGCTAGTGAGTAAGAAGGCTAACTGGAGCCCATCTAAATAATTCAATTTTAAATGTTTTTGTTTCTTTCCTGGTTAGTTTTGTCCTCTTTTATTTTAATACAGTAAACCAAAACAAAAGTCTTTGGGAACAAATTATTGTCTTCTTGGTTGGATCATGTCTGGAAGCTCCTCCAGCTATGAAACACTATAATGGATTCAACACGCTGCTACAGGAATATCTACTATATAAAACCAGCCATGTATTTCTAATCATGTATATACATTATTATGCATCATTCTAATATCTCCAGACTCTTCAATCTATTTAAGCCCTAATGTGAAGCAAAGCACAAAGATACTATTTCCCTTCCATTACAATACAGGGCGAGGGGAAATGAATTTAGAGACCTTCAGGTTTCCTTCACTTCCAAGTTTTCCCATTGTATTCACAGCATCACCATCAACTTGAGTGTCAGCAGTTAGAAGTCCTGGACTGGTCTGCTATGCTTCCATCTCCTCCACCACGGCCCTATCATCCATCACTGAGCCCCCTCAATCTTACCTGCCAACTCTGTATACCATTCCTCAATTTTAATCCCTGGGACTCGTGCCCTAATCGACACTCCCTGTCTGGCTCTCACTCCCCAGGCTTAATACAGCAGCAGGAGCCCTGAGTGCCCAGGGGGTGGGGAGGGGGTGGGATGGACCCAGGGGGCAAGGACGCTGGAAATTTGGATGCAAGAATTTGGCCCATCCTTCCCTTTCTGGTTTTGTCTCTTGCATGTTACGTCACACATCTCCTACACTGCCACCTTCCATTGCACAGAACTACTCACTATTGTTAGAGCAAACCACGTGACACACTTGCCAGGTTCCAAGGCCCCTAGTACCTTTGACTGCCTAGCAAATTCCTACAGGTCTTTCAGGATCCAGCTCAACTATTTCCCCTGGCACAGTCTTCCCCAGCTCTCCCAGACAAAACCGAGCTCCTGCTCCATGGTTGCACACATTTGGACACATGTCTCACCTAACACTATCATCTCAGGCAGAGTATCTGTTGTACCAGAAAAGAGACTAGAACCATTCCTCTTCCACTGATGACTGAGTTGCACCTCAAATAAACGGTCTCCAAAATCTGTCTGCCTGGCTTTGAATCCTAGCTCTGCCACTTGGTAACCGGGAGATTTCGAGCAACTTAACATACCTTCCCAGGGGCGCCTGGGTGGCTCAGTCGTCAAGTGTCTGCCTTTGGCTTAGGTCATGATCCCAGGGTCCTGGGATCGAGCCCCACATCGGGCTCCCTGCTCTGCAGGAAGCCTGCTTCTCCCTGCTCTGCAGGAAGCCTGCTTCTCCCTCTGCCTGCCACTCCCCCTGCTTGTGCTCTCTCTCTCTGACAAATAAATAAAGTCTTTTAAAAAAAAATAGGCTTCAATTTATCAAGACAATAAAAGGTATGTCTTATTAATTTATGTCTCTCCTGGCATATAGGCTTTCTTCCTCAGTTTCCCTTCTAGCACGCACACACATTCATATCCATTTCCTGAGAGATTTATTCTAGAGACAACTGACGATAAAGAAGAGTTGCTTACCCATTACTTACAATACTTGGAGATCATCAGGGACACGGGACCACGTTATCCCAGAAAACTCTTATCAAGCTGAAAAGTTCCATGGTCTTTGCCCCCATCCCAACACAGACACACCAGCCTCCTTCAGATAGGGGTTTTCATACTGTTTTCCCTTATGTTGTTTCTACAAGCACAAATTCTCTGGCAGTTCTAAGCTCTTTTTGTTTGATTTAGTTTGTCAGAAGAACTCTGGTGTAGAGGCCCAGGAGGCTTGTGTGATGGGAGGAAAGAAATCAGGTGGGAAGCCAGCAAATACTAGATATGGTAAAACTCTGTCTTCTGTGCTGACAAGTGTAAATTTTCATTCATGGGAACATGTGCTCTGGTTCAAGCTCTTTCTGCAGATAAATGAAAATTGGTAAAATGCTACCATTTTTTAAAATATTTTATTTATTTATTTATTAGAGAGCGAGCGAGAGAGAAACAGCATGATAGGAGAGAGGGTCAGAGGGAGAAGCAGGCTCCCCACTGAGCCAGGAGCCCAATGCGGGGCTCAATCCCAGGACTCCGTGATCATGACCTGAGCCGAAGGCAGTCGCTTAACCAACTGAGCCACCCAGGCGCCCCAAAATGCTACCATTTTATTCAAATTTAAGAGTGTTTATTATATGAAACCATCTAAAGTAAAAACCACAAATGATTCTTTGAGAATTGTCCCTTTTATATTTTTACTCATTCAAAAATATGCAACTGATCATCTCAGTCCCCGGCACTGTCTTTAATTGGCAAGGTAAATAAATAAGACCTGGTCCCAAACTTCAGGTAGCTTACAGACTGTTGAAAATACAGATATGTCCACAGTATGTGGCCCACCCTATTGCATGGGAAATCACAAACCGATTTCATTGAATGAAAGTTTTAACTGGATACATACAGCTGTAAGCAGAAAAAAATTGAACAAATATCCAGTAAACTAGAAAAGCATATAGAAACTCTTTCTTATTCTAAAAACAAAAACAAAAAACAATAAAAAACTATATAATTACTCAAAGTGAAGAAACGAGCAGACTCATGTGATCCAATCATATCAGTTTAAAAATATTATTCTCTTCAATTTACCTTCAAGACTCCAAGTGTTTCTGCATCCTCATATTTCAGGACTAGTAACATATAGACCAGTGGACATGCCATGTAGATAAACAATTAGCTGATGCCCAATGAATATGAACTAGAAAGTTTACAATTTTATTGGGGATTAAAAGAGATGGGTTTGATTTTTAGAATATGAAACACTTCATTGATTTATATATTGATTGTTAGGAGTTATACTTCCAAAGAAAAAAGGGGCTAACTCAGTAAATTGTAAATTTGGACTACTTTGATGCTGAACACTTTAAAGCCATGGAATATTAATTAAAATATCGTCAGCTCTTTTTCTTCAAATTTTGACTAAACAACACCTAAAAGATGGATTGTGAAATCTTGGGAAACTATCCTAAGTTCTTTTAAGTTTAAAAACCAACTGGACAGGGGCGCCTGGGTGGCTCAGTCGTTAAGCGTCTGCCTTCGGCTCAGGTCATGATTCCAGGGTCCTGGGATCGAGCCCCGCATTGGGCTCCCTGCTCGGCGGGAAGCCTGCTTCTCCCTCTCCCACTCCCCCTGCTTGTGTTCCCTCTCTAGCTGTCTCTCTCTCTCTCTGTCAAATAAATAAATAAAAAATCTTAAAAAAAAAAAAAAATTTAAAAACCAACTGGACAGACTCACACTTTGGTTCCTATTTCAAAAATATTGATAATTGTTATTCAAAAATCATAAATAATGCAGATATTACTATTATAATGTCATATTAGCATTCATGAGACATTTGTATCCAGCAAAATTGCACCCTAAGAATAATTGACCTTATGGGCAAAGTGTATTGCTTAAAACATATAGAATGATATAACCAAAATACCAACAAACAAGACAATCTTTTTTTTTTTTTTTTAAAGATTTTATTTATTTATTCATGAGAGACAGAGAGAGAGAGAGACAGAGGCAGAGGGAGAAGCAGGCTCCCTGTGAAGCAGGGAGCCCGATGCAGGACTCGATCCCAGGACCCTGGGATCATGACCTGAGCCGAAGGCAGACGCTTAACCGACTGAGCCACCCAGGCATCCCCAAACAAGACAATCTTAATAAAAAATACTAGTACTGTTAATTCTTAACGAGGTTTTACACCAAGAATACACTGTCAGTCTAACTTTGCAGCTCTAATGGAAACTATACTTCCTCCTTCAAAATATATTTTCTTTAATAAATATATTTCTAATTAGAAATTGGTTTCATCAAAATTAAAAATATGATCCAGAAAAAGGAATATGATCCAGGATACAAAAATAGTACACAGAAATCAGTTGCATGTAATACACGAATAACAAAGCAGCCAAAAGACAAATTAAGAAAACAGTCCCATTTGCAATTGCACCAAAATGAATAAAATGCCTAGGAATAAATTTAACCAAGGAGGTGAAAGACCTGTACTCTGAAAACTATAAGATGAAAGAACTGATGAAAGAACCTGAAGATGACACAAATGGAAAGATATCCCATGTTCACAGATAAGGAAAATAAATATTGTTAAACTATCCATACAACCCAAAGCAACCTACAGATTCAATGCGATCACTTTCAAAATACCAATAGCATTTTTCACAAAAGTCAAACAAATAATCATATAATTTGTATGGAACCACAAAAGATCCCAAATAGCCAAAGCAATCCTGACAAATTAGAACAAAGCTGTAGGTATCACCATTCCAGATTTCAAGATATACTCCAAAGTTGTAGGAATCAAAACAGTAGGACACTGGCACACACACAAAAAAAAAAACCACATACATCAATGGAACAGAGTAGAGAACCTATATATAAACCCACACCTATATGGTCAATTCATCCTGACAAAGGAGGCAAGAATATACAACGGGGAAGAGAGTCTCTTCAATAAATGGTGTTGGGAAAATTGGATGGCTACATGCAAAAACTGAAACTGGACAGCTTTCTTACACCACATACAAAAATAAACTCAAAATGGGTTAAAGATCTCAATGTGAGACCTGAAACCATAAAACTCCTGGAAGACAACACAGGCAGTAATTTCTTTGACATCAGCCACAGAAACATTTTTCCAGATAGGTCTCCTCTGGCAAGGGTAACAGAAGCAAAATTACACTAATGGTTGACACCAAAATAGTAAGCTTTTGCACAGTGAAGGAAACAACAAAATAAGACAATTTACTGAATGGGAGAAGATATTTGCAAATGATATATTTGATAAGCAATTAATACCAAAATATATAAGAAAACATACAGCTCAACACACACACACACACACAAAATCGAATTAAAAATGGGCAGAGGACCTGAAGAGACATTTTCTCCAAAGAAGACATGCAGATGGCCACCAGACACATGAGAAGATGCTCAACATCACTCATCATCAGGGAAATGCAAATCAAACAAAAAGCTATCACCTCACACCCATCAGAACAGCTAGAATCAAAAAGATAAGAACTGACAAGTATTGGTGAGGAGTGGAGAAAGGGGAACCCTCGTGCACTGTTGGTGGGAATGCAAAGTGGGGCAGCCACTCTGGAGAACAGTATGGAGCTTCCTCAAAAAATTAAAAATTGAGGGGCGCCTGGGTGGTTCAGTCGTTAAGCATCTGCCTTCAGCTCGGGTCATGATCCCGGGGTCCTGGGATCGAGCCCCACGTCAGGCTCCCTGCTCGGCGGGAAGCCTGCTTCTCCCTCTCCCACCTCCCCTGCTTTTGTTCCCTCTCTAGCTGTCTCTCTCTCTGTCAAATAAATAAATAAAAATCTTTAAAAAAAATTAAAAATTGGAATACCCTATGACCCAGTGATCCCACTACCGAGTACTTGCCCAAAGAAAACAAAAACAGGAATTTGAAAAGGTATTCGTGCCCCTATGTTTATTGCAGTGTTATTTATAATAGTCAAAAAATGGAAGCAGCCCAAGTGCGCTTTGGTGGTGGATGGTGATGAATGGATACTGAAGATGTGGATTGTGTGTGTGTGTAGGAGTATTACTTAGCCATACAAAGGAGGAGATCTTGCCATATTCAACAACATGGATAGACCTAGATAGTATTATGCTAAGTGAAATTAGTCAGAGAAAGACAAATACCATATGATTTCACTTATATGTGGAGTTTAGGAAAACAAAACAAACAAAAACCAGAAGCAGACCTATACATACAGAGAACTGAGGGTTGCCCAGGGGAGGTGCGTAGAGGGTTGGGCAAAATGGGTGAAGGGGAGTGGGAGATACAGGCTTCCAGTTACGAAGGAATACAGCACAGAAATAAAAGGTACACCAGAGGGAACACGGTCAATGGCGCTGTAAGAGTGTTGTATGGGAGTGACGGCAGCTGTGTGGTGAGCACAGCGTAATGTATAGAGACGTTGACTCCCTATGTTGTGCACCTGAAATTAATGTCACATATGTCAATTATGCTTCAATAAAAACAAACAAAATACGATCTAAAGGTAGCCTTCTCTGTCAATCTTTTTTTTTCCCCTCTTAAATACAGAACAAATCTCTTTTTATCTACCTTTAATCCCCCACTAGTTTGGCATAATAAAAGAATGGCAGCTCTTGAAGCCACAAAACCAGCTCTTGCTACAAGAATGGTACTTTCTAAGACCATCTCTTTATGTGTGTGTATGTGTATAGATATATATATACAAAAATATATACATGCATATACATACATATATACACATATACAGATATATACTCTTTTATATATATATTTAAAGATGTATTTAAAGATGTATTTAAGCGAATATATCATTAAAGATAAAGATTTAATATATCATTAAAGATAAATATATCATTAAAGATATATATATATATGCTTGTTATCACTTTATAGCATTAATATGTAGGAAAAATTATGTATAAATCCCAACAAACTCTCTATTATGTTGATCATCCTGCATTTTACTAACCATATATGAACTTCTTGCCATTAAGAAAATATGGGTGATACAGAATAGGCTATTCTGGACTAATGATTTCCATATTTGGAAATGATTTCCAGACATGAAAGATTTTTAAATCGAAAATGGATTAGACAGCTTTAAAAAGCCATTCATCTTCATAGCAAAGTCAAATGACATCTTGCAGACAAGATCTTCATGTGAATGCTATTTAATATGCTGTAGCTTACAAAACAGTTCACAGATGCACGTGGTAGGAAATGGATTTTTAGAATTATAGATCTTTCAAATAGCTTAAAAATAGGTACAACACTATTTTTTTGTTCTACTTATGGTACATGTGACAAAGGCTTGATTTATCTTGGGATTTCAAAATGCTATAGCAACCTATGAAGCAACAGACCTATTCTTACCAAAAGGAAACCATTACCCCGAATTTCTGCAACCATTAGACCTGACCTCAAAAGGCTGCTATATACTGGTGGATGAGACAGGTTTTCTGATTATGTTCCCCTGGAAAGGGGGCCCCCAGCTTGTCCACCAGCAAACACAACATCCCACTAATAAGCTGATGACTAGCCCAGTTTAAGGTTGGCTCTGTGGTAGAAATCTCTACCATTTTTCCAAGACTCCCCAAAAGATTCTCCCCTACAGTCTAAAGAAGTAATCCTGAACACTAACCACAAGGTTATGTTTTGTAAAAAACAAAACAAAGCAAAGGCCTTAAAAGTGAGAGGTACATGATGCTTTGTTGAAATGACATGTTATCTGGTGGGCTTGCTATTAAAAGGCAGAGAGGAGGGGCACCTGGGTTGCTCAAGTCAGTTAAGTGTCTGACTTTGGCTCAGGTCATGATCTCACTGTCCTGGGACTGAGCCCTGCATCAGGCTCCCTGCTCAGTGGGGAGTCTGCTTCTCCCTCTACCCCTTCCCCTGCTCGTGTATGCTCTCTCTAATAAATAAATAAATAAATCTTAAAAAAAAAAAAGGGCAGAGAGGAGAGATGACGAAAGATTAGCAAACACTGAGCATTACTGAATGATGCATGATAGCTACGTGGTTGGGGGGGGGCATACACTTACTCTATTTTCATGTATCGGAAAAATATATCTCCAGATGGGGGAAAAAAAAAAAAAAACCATAAGCAGAATCACGTCTACTCTGCTCTGCAGAGTGAATATTACAGATATGTATCTATATCTATATCTATATAAATTCTCTCTGGTCATTTATTGAGCACTCTAAATTCCTACAGTTTACAAATGTGTTGCCTGAATATCCCAAAATCAAGTTCCGAGAAAACATGGGTCTATGTTTGTAGAATTTCATTAGGCAAAAGTATCATGTGTTCTCTAAGTGTTTTCTCAAATGCATGCAAATACAAAACATTTTAAGTGTGGTTAACAAAATGAATCTAACACCCCTTTGTGTAAAATGTAGTTATCACAAGAAAATCTGAAGCTCTTTATTATAAACATTCATCTTTCAAAGCACTTGCATTTTTTAAAAATTTTAGTAAATTTGGTAAAGCTTTATCCCAGCAATGTTGGTCTAAAAATGAATTTCATTAATTCTTAGTTACTAGGCAAAATCTGAAAAGCAAAGACTGCACTCATATCTACTTCTGGTTCATTTCATACATAAGCAAAGTACTTAGTAATTCCGTACCAACAATCCGGTAAACTGAGCCCATACTTTTCAGTGAGTTATTATAAAATTATTTTTAAAACACTTTTTAAAACTTGCAAAGTGTCAATTTTCATGGTTTTTCAAGCAAACCTGGCCTCCTCTTTACAGGTACTCATGATTCCCCCTAGAATCAAATGCACAGGCTCCTTGATAAAAATATGATACAGTGTTAATGATAATATATCCGTATATAACTTCATGCTTTTAGGAGGGAAAACAAATCCCTTCATCCCAACCCTAAGCAATGGATTTATAGGGGCAGGTGCGTAGTTTTGCTCAGTGGGAATCCGTATCAGAAGCAAAAACGGTGGCCATCGCCTTATTATGATTACAGACTTACAGATTGTAGAGAGGAGTAAATAGAAGCAGGGTGTTTCCATGGAGAATGTTCCTTTAACATTCATTCATCAAGTGTTTTGAGTACTTTCTCTGTGCCAGACACCAGGCTAGACACTGGTGGTACATCAGGGGTCCCCACTGCTTGGAGCTCCCCAACTAGCTCCTCATGAATAATCCTTGTTCATTGTTCAATCATCACCATCCAATTAGCAGCCTTGGGGTGAAATGGGGTGGGTGAAGGTGGACAGGGAGCAAAATGGAGCAAAGGAATTTGTCTCAAGGAACCTCTGAGGACACTGATCACTACTACAAACTGGCAGTTACTGAAAAACCGAGTGCAAACTGCATGAAACAGACTTTCTTTCTCACATCTTAAAACCTCTATGCATCGCTTGGACCCCGACACCTCAATGTCTCCCTGAGAAAATAATTGGAGCATAGGTGGGATTTTTAAGGGGCACGAGGAATCACATATTTTTTTCTTCTTAAATTTCCTACAGCTGTTAAATGTAACATGCAAACTTCTAACCTTGCACGGGAGGCATCGCTGCCTTTTCTGTCGCAATCGTGTCTGATCTCCCCACCGGAATTCTGACTCCAGTGGAGACATGAGCAGCAGGAGAAAAGGAACTCTTAATTGAAAACAAATCTTGGCTTAAACATAGGGAAAGCTAAAGAAATTTGCGAAACACATGCATTTGAGCAAAGATCATTTTGAAGAAAAACATAAGGATCAAAGTAGGAAATAGTCCTCTGCCTCAGACTTGAGTCAGAGTCCCTTGGGTATAATAAACATGTATTAATCAGACCTTGCCCGATTCTGCACTTACACGCTAGAACAGAGTAGTTAACTTTTATAGTGCTTTTTGTAATTTTCAGAGTGTTAGAAACAAGTGTGGAGATACATAATTATTTGTATTTCTATTTCTAGATGAAGCGAGTGAGTCCCAAGAAAGCTAAATGGTTCAATGTTACAAAGTTAATAAGTAATAGGATGGACCTCATATTCATGTCTTCTTGGGCTAAGTCGAATGCTCTTCCTTCCCATGATGTTTCCTTTCATCTCCACGTCCAATGAAACAACTGCCAAGAAGACTTATACTAAAAACAAGGACAGCTAATATTAAGTATTTACTGTGTGCTAGGCACGGTGTTGATACTGTATTTAATCTAAATACAGTACCTAATTCAATCATCACAACCACCTAACGCATGACAGATCATTCCTGTCATTAGATATATGAATTAATTGAGGTTTACAAGGTCAAGTATATTACGTTGTATAGTGAGCCTGAGGTCCCCAGCCAGTAGGCAGTAGAGCTCAGACTCAAACCCTACCTGTCTGTTTCCACAGTCTGTGTTCATGGCCAGGACCAAGGATTCCCAAACTTGTCCAATGAGACCACACACCTGGATACTTAGGACAAATACAAATTTTCAGGTCTTTACTCACGGATTCTGATTTAGTAGGCTGGGCATGAAGCCCAAGATATAAATTTGTAACAAGCATTGGACAAGTATCAGGCAAACAAAGGAAACACACCCTCTATACTGACAATGTTTACTTTTAACTTCTGTACCTTATCCTCTAAGCTTAGAGACTGGCAAGCTTTTTTCTGGAAAGGGCAGACAGCAAACAGTTTTGGATTTGTGGGCCACAGAGTTTCTGTTGCAAGTACTCCTATCTGCTGTTGTAATTGGAAAGCAGCCATACACAATATGTTACCAAATGGGTGTGGCTGAGATCCAATAAAATTTTATTTATGGACGCTGAGATTTGAATTTCAGGTAATATTCATGAGCCATTACATATTCTTCTTCTTGTGATTCTTTTCAGTCATTTAAAAATGTAAAAACTGCTATAGGGCTACACAAAAACAGGTAGGTTGGAACTTGACTTATAGGCTGGGTTTTTTGTTTATTTGTTTGTTTTGGCCCGTACCTGCGCTAGCCCTCTCCTTCTTAGAGGTCAGTTCCAGCCAGAACAGCAGTTGATATAAAATTCTTTACCCAACTTACTCCTACTGACATTCCTAGTAATGTGTTTTTTTTTTTTTTTTTTTTTTTTTCTCTTCCTTCCTGTCTCCTGCCTTTCTATTCTGATGTCTGGACCTTGTCTCATTTTAAATTTTAAGATACCAAAGTATATTCTTTTAACAATTCTGTAATCAGTGCCATGAGGTCTTTGGGGGAATAAACTAATAAACCGAGACATATTTACTATAAATAAACATATTTACAAGAAATAAGGAGCTCTTGCAAACTACTTAGGTCATATCTATGGAATGATAAGTGGATGTTAGCATTTCAGTGGATCATTACCAAAAAGCATTAAGCTTAAGAGTTATAAGAGAGGATCATTCGGCAGGCAACCATTTAAGTTCACAGCATTCAAAATGGCTGTGCATCTCTCGGCGTCAGAAAATCCCTGCCTCATAGCTTTAATCGATGTATAATCACATCCTTCTGGCTTTCCGCTTCACTAAGTCCTTTTCTAATATGAAGTTCTTCTCTTCCGAAAAGCCACTCTCGTGATCTCCATCATTGAAAACAAGTGATTTTAATCCAGTCAGTAAATGCTTTATTCACCATGTACTTGTTATTCTTTTTAAATTTTTTATTATGTTCAGATAGCCAACGTATAGTACATCATTAGCTTTTGATATAGTGTTCAATGACTCATCAGTTGCATATAACACCCAGTGCTCATCACATCACATGCCCTCCTTAATACCCATCACCCTGTTACCCCCTCCCCCATACCCCTCCTTTCTGTAACCCTCCATTTGTTTCCCGGAGTCCAGAGCCTCTCATGGTTTGTCTCCCTCTCTGATTTCTTCCCATTCGGTTTTCCCTTGGTCTTCCACTCTATTCCTTATGTTCCACATATGAGTGAAACCATATGATAATTGTCTTTCCCTGCTTGACTTATTTCACTTAGCATAATCCCCTCCACTTCCATCCATGTCGATGCAAGTGGTGGGTATTCATCCTTTCTGATGGCTGAGTAATATTCCACTGTATATATGAACCACATCTTCTTTATCCATTCATCTGTTGAAGGGCATCTCAGCTCTTTCCATAGTTTGTCTATTGCAGACATTGCTGCTATGAACATTGGGGTGCATGTGCCCCTTCGTTTCACTACATCGGTATCTTTGGGATAATTACATAGTAGTGCAATTGCTGGGTCATAGGGTAGCTCTACTTTTAACATCTTGAGGAACCTCCATACTATTTTCCAGAGTGGCTGTACCAACTTTCATTCCCACCAACAGTGTAAGAGGGTTCCCCTTTCTCCACAACCTCTCCAACATTTGTTGCCTCATGCCTTGTCATTTTTTGCCATTCTAACTTGTGCAAGGTGGTATCTCATTGTGGTTTCGATTTATATTTCCCTGATGGCTAGTGATGTTGAACTTTTTTTTTTTTCATGTGTCTGTTGGCCATTTGTATGTCTTCTTTGGAAAAATGTCAGTTCATGTCTTCTGCCCATTTCTTGATGGATTATTTGTTTTTTGGGTGTTGAGTTTGATAAGTTCTTTATAGAATCGCCAGGGGAATATTGAAAAAGAAAAGCAAAGCTGGGGGCATCACGTTCCCTGACTACATGCTCTATTACAAAGCTGTCATCATCAAGACAGTATGGTATTGGCACAAAAACAGATACATAGATCAATGGAACAGAATAGAGAGCCCAGATATGGACCCTCAACTCTATGGTCAACTAACCTTTGACAAAGCGGGAAAGAATATCCAATGGAAAAAAGACAGTCTCTTCAACAAATAGTGTTGGGAAATTGGACAGCCACATGCAGAAGAATGAAACTGGACCATTCTCTTAACACCATACACAAAGATAAACTCAAAATGGATGAAAGACCTCAATGTGAGACAGGAATCCATCAAAATCCTAGAGGAGAACACAGGCAGTAACCTCTTCAATATCGGCCACAGCAACTTCTTTCTTGCTATTCTTTAGTTTATCATTGTTTCTCTTTTGTAGCTTATTTCTATTACTTTCTGAGGGACACACTTTGTATTTGCTAAGAGGAAATATTTTGCACGGTTTAATTATACACTGAAAAGTCAGATGCACAAATTGAATACAGGAGTGTGTTCCAAGACCGTGCTATGCTTGTGTGCACAGAACAGTGTGATGTTTGGAAAACTTGGCACCCTTAGACTTTTGTGGATGGCAGCCATCAGGAAATTACCAAGTTCAAATTTTTCTCCATTTTGTGCTTGACTCAGATCTTCCTCCCTGGATTACCTAGCAATTGCTTAAATAGCTTCAGGGATGGAGCAGTCAGTAATAATCAGAGTAGCTACCTTCTGTAGCCAACCCCATTAGTCCTCCATTCCCCATTTTATGCAAAAGTTCTCTCCTTGTAACTTTCACCCAATTGTTCCTTGGGCACAATAATCCCAATTATGAGTGAATGACAAGACATAATAACGCACTCAGAAATTCTTATGATATATGCATATATGTACAACTATATATTCTCTGGCAAACATAAAGTCTCTCAGCCAATTAAATCAGAAGAAATAGCCAATGGTGATGGCCAGCTCTGCCCTGGGCAAGCGCTTTGGCTTCAGAACTGCCCAAATTAGAAGTCACAGATTGAGAAGGGCAAGACGAGATATGGTTTTTAGTCAAAAGGAACACAGGCAAAAGTCATTTGATGACTTATTTATTCCTGCCTGGTTTACAACTCCAGCAATCTGGCACCTCATCTCAGGCATGTGGAATTTCCTAAATATCAAATTCAAAGCAGAAGTTAGAGCCTAAACTTGCAACTCCAGGCGAAAGTTAGAAATAGGAACAGTAAGAGGACTGAGTTCACCATTACCCAAGTGGATATAATAAGACAAAAATAGGGTGTTCTGAATATCTTCCTTGAAAACTTTCCTAGGAACCTGGGTTGAGTAGACTGAACAGCAGAGATAATGACATCTTACTGACGCTCCAAGACTATCCAAATTCAAATCTTCATTCCTGGTTGGCCACCGAAATTGTCTGGACCCCAGCTAATAGGACAATCACCTAGAAAACGTGTAAGCAGGTAGAGAACACGTAGTGGTCAGAAGCTACGGAGTCAGCCACATAACGAGATGCAGACTCTGGAGCAGTTTTCTATATCTCACTTTACTTAAATGCAAGATGACAAGAACAAATATCACCTACTCTATAGGGTTGCTGTAAAGGTGAAAGGAGTTAACATATGCAAGGTGTAGAGAGTATTTGGCACAGAGTAAGTACTGTAAATAAATGTGACTTATTACCAATATAATGTAGGTCTTCCCTGATATTTACCAAAATGCAATGTAATTGTAGATTTCAGTATTAGTTGCAGACTATAAGCTCTTTAAGACCTGGAGCTTTGTGTTAGTTACTGGTTTAATTATTATGTCCTTAGTAGTCCGCACAGAGCCTGGAGCATAGGATGGGTCTTCGATAAATGTTTATGGGAAGAATGGACTAAGTAATTTGCTTTCTCATAGTCTATTTGTTGGTAATTGCTCTTCAGATAATTTATTATAAATACCTTAATATACCAAAGTTATGATAGAGTTTGGGATTTCATAATAAGTCTAGGAAACTATGAAATCTAAAAGGTTTTCTTTAATCACTGAAAATGTAATATGCCAAATCATATAAATAGCCTGTTAAAAATCTCTCCTTGACTACCTAAATTAAAAACCTCACACTAAAACTTGCAAATAGGACAGTAAACAACAGTGAATAAATCTAGAAACTGACATGCTGTTATAATCCTGCAAAAGCAATCTCTTTCAATTAATGAACCTCCAGGACTCTTTCTTCACTAATTTGCATAAGAATTTTAAATTTCATTTTTATCTTGGACAGTTAAACAGAGAGCATTTTATAAATGTATTCAAATGGGATCCTACCCAGGGACTGCCAGATGAAGCTTGGCAGACAACAAAAATGTATGCAGAAGAATGTAAACACAGGTGTCTTGGGGAATGAGATGCCCATATCCTGATGGTTACATCTGGTTCTTTCCATGTACTTCCTTGCTACATTTAGAGAGGAGATCTGGTTTGAGGTATGACTGAATTTGTGCAACGGTGACCATCCTAATAAAAAGGCTCCACTCACTTTGCCAAATTCTTTGGAACAAGTTCAATCAAAGCCTTAAGTTTAAATGAGGAAATGTCAAGTTGCTTGCCCCTTGCATGCCAGAGAACTCAAAGGGCTCAGTGCGTTCCCTGAAGAGCCTAATTGGCATTCAGAGTGCTTGTAGATTTGCAAACTGGACACGCATCAGCCTTAACCAAAGTTTACTTGGATGCAGGCTGAGGGACTCCATGGTGGAAACCTCAATTAAAGGGAAGAGGCGCAAATGGCAAGATCCAGCATCAAAATCATAGTTAGCAATGGAAACCACAAGCACTGGTGGGTGTTATTTGAACCTGGGTCTGGGAGATGAATTAGACCTTCAAACTCAGCAGTGAGGGGCGCCTGGTGGCTCAGTCAGTTAAGCGTCTGCCTTCATCTCAGGTCATGATCTCAGAGTCCTGGGATCGAGTCCTGCATCAGGCTCCCTCCTCAGTAGGGAGTCTGCTTCTCCCTCTGCCTGCTGTTCCCCCTGCTTGTGCTTGCTCTCTCTCTCTCTCTCTCTCTCTCTCTGACGAATAAGTAAATAAAATCTTCAAACTCAGCAGTGAGTGCTCTAAGTTAGGGCCCAAGGAGATGTTCCAAAACAGAGTCTGAGACCCAGGCCACTAATGGCCCTGCTTCAAAGACCGGGGGGCAGATGGGGACGTGGCTGAGGATCCATCACAGGGGGTTCTAAGGCAGTGAGGTTTACGTGGAATGCCATGGATCTCTGGGGACCCCAGCAGACACGCTCTTACAGATGGTGACCTGCTGCTTCTCACTAGCGCTTTGGGGGCAGATGGCATCCACTAGGAAGTCTGCGAGGACACCCCCTGACATACTGAGAAGGTATTTATGTAAAATGGAAATGTGACTTCATTTAAGTCTGCAGCTAAACAGAACCCGGGGACTCTGCGGATACACAAGGGATACTGGGAGGAATTATTTGATCAAACTTAGACCTCTGGAAGCACACAGTTCTCATAGATCAGGCTGCACCCTACCTAGGCAACCTGTTTCTCTGGCACCTTAACACACCTCCAGTTTCTGAATGACGACTTTCTGTACTATCACTGTCCACATGCTCTGTGCGTTGATTGCTTTTTCTCCTTGCGCCTTTCTCATCTATAATACTCTTCTAGTCTGTTCCACCATCAAACCAAACGTATTATAATCCCCACTCAACTAGGTTTACTCCTTCCCCGAAGCCCTCTCTCACAACTCTGGTCCTCAGAAACACAAACCACCCGCTCCCACATCTTGCCTCCTGTAAGGTAATGTATATGTTGTACAGTGGTATGTATATTTTGTACCATTATTCCTTATGGTTTATATGGACTCCTCAATGCAACTGTAGGCCTCATGAAAGCAGGGTTTAAGTCTTAAATGTACATACTGAAGCAATGCTCAGTACCGTGCTGAAAATATAGGGCTGAACGTATAGTAGACAAAGACACCAAATAAAATCACATAGTTGAGGTGTGAGTTTTCTGTCCTGATCCAAGTCTAATATAGACTAACAAAATTGGGGCAAATCTTCAGAAATACACACACATATACACAGAGTAACTCATACTGTTCTGGTTATCTAATACTTTATAATTGTCATTAAATCATTTTTAAGGGGTTAACTATACTTTGAGGGGTTAACTTTAAGGAGATGGTCCTAGAGTTTAGTTCACTAATGACTGAATGGGCAAGAGACATAGAAGTCTACTTCCAGATTACACAATGGAGAGTAATTTTTGTTAATCTCCTTCTTAAGTGTCCTTAGAAGTATCCTTGTAGTAACAGTGGCCTTTAAAACAATTGGCTCATAGAAATCTTTTCTCTGACAACTCAGAAGCGTAGTCATACCCAGAGTCTATTTCTCAGGCCACCAATACCAAATTTAAATGTAACAAAAAGTACAGGATATGCAGTTTGCTAAGATTCCTTCTCAATTTCCAAACATTTATATACCCACACATACATACATACACACACACACACACATATATCAGTGAAACATATTTCATGAAACACTATCTGTATCACACATAACCCAAACACTTCTCAATTACAGGATAGTCTTGGTATTTTCTATCCTGTTCTTTCTTTAATGCTTGTGACAACTCATTACATCAATTTCCACTAATTTCATTGATGCCACAATCTATAGCTTAAAATATACTACCTAAGAAGTGGAGGAAAACAGTGTAAGTTTTTTAAAAACTAGGAATTTAAAAATTGGGAAGAAAAAGCCACTTCCACATCTTCAAAGTCAAACCTATGAAGAAACAGTCCTCCGTATGGCAACGAAATATTCTCAGTACATGAAACTTCTGAAATGTATGCTATAAATCATGAAGACCTAGCACTGGATTGAAGTAACAATTTAAATAGTATATATTATAAATTGAAAACAGGTTTTTATAGACTTATATTCTTTCATCAAAAATATATAGGGGTAAAAACTTCACGCCATTTACACAAAGGCAACGATAAACGTAAGACACCACAAAATAAACCTTAAGAAGTATGTACAAATCCTATAAGAAAATTGTAAAACTTATTATTGACATAGAAATCTGGATGAATGGAGAGTTCTATTTGTACATAATAACACTCAATATCATAAAGACCTTACATCTTGCCACATTAATCTAGAAATTCAGTAAGTTTTCATAAAAATCACAACTACATTTGTGAGTGTTTAGGGGTGAGGTACCTAACAAGCTAAGTGTAAAATTCGTAGGGAAAGCAAAGCGCTAAGAGTCAAGACAATTCTGAAAAGCAATGGAGAAAGGGGACCATTCTGTTTACCATAAAGTGATGATAATTGAGAATATGGTATTGACCTATCAAGCCCCATACTGACCCCTACAGATGGTGGAAATAGAAGAGAATGTCCAGAAACCATGTTGCACAGCCACATAACACATGGTACGGAGAGCTTTGGATATTAGCAGGGGAACATGGGCTAAATGGTATTACTGACATTGAATATCCATATAGCAAGGGGAAATGTTCACCGGGAAAGTCCACAGGCCCAGTTTTCTCAACAAATAAATGGCAAGGGGAGAGAGGGGAAAAAACTAGGAATAGCCACCCTACAGATGTAAAGAACCTGAAAGACATATGAACCCAATACAATGTGTCGACTTTGGTTAGATCCGATTCAGGCAAAACAACTATAAAAAGAAATCTCTAAAACATTTTGCAAACACTGGTAGGCTAACGGATGTTTAATAATTTCAAGAAATTATTGTTGATTGTTTTAGGTGTGATACTTGTAATAGTGGCTATGATTTCTAAAAATCCTTTTCTTTTAGAGATAGACACTGAAGTGTTTACTGAAAATACAGGTATTAACATCTGGAATTTGCTTCAATCCAGGGGTGAGAGAAGAGGGGAGGAAATAGGGTGATGTGTGCACCAGAATAGGCCAAGTATTTAAATGGGTGAAACTAGATATTGGGTAAGTGTATGTTTATCAGACTACTTTCTCTACTTGTGTTTATGTTGGAAGTTTCATAAAATAAAAGAAAATAAAGATGGGTCAACCATACTAGAAACGTTTATAAGCATAAGCATGTGTGATAAAAATATAAAGAATTGCATGCAAATAATTTAATCCAGTGTAGGATTTACTACAGTGGCTGAACCAGGATACCATACTTAGAGAGATGCACTGAAAACCTCAACTTCATTTATAAAGTTTTATTTCTTAAGCCACTTGGTTAACCAAGTAGAGTACTCTTTTGGTATATACCAGCAGAATAGATAGAATCACTATGAGGATAAGTTCATACTTTGCCCTATCTAGCTTAGATTGGTTTCCCCAAACTTGGAGTCTGAGAAGTAAAATCTTTCTGCCTTTCAAGTTCATCATGTGGAAAATCGTGATAACGCCATCTACTGTGACCTGGTGGGAACTTTCCCTTTAAAGGATGTGTTACTGGGCGCCTGGGTGGCTCAGTTGGTTAAGCGACTGCCTTCGGCTCAGGTCATGATCCTGGAGTCCCGGGATCGAGTCCCGCATCGGGCTCCCTGCTCGGCGGGGAGTCTGCTTCTCCCTCTGACCCTCCCCCCTCTCATGCTCTCTCTCTCTCATTCTCTCTCTCAAATAAATAAATAAAATCTTTAAAAAAAAATAAATAAAAAATAAATAAATAAATAAAATAAAAAAGGGGAAGTATGGGACCCTAGAAATTCTCCATCAATTTTAATTTTAATTCAAGGGAAATACAGAACAAATGAATCAGTATGTAAAAGACTCCTGTTCTGCAGGTTTCAGCTTTCCTACCAGTTCAGCAACTAGTCCCTTTTTTTTTTTCCAGTAGCTCAGTCATGGTTAGGAATACCTATGCTAATACAGCAAACTAAATAAATTAGCTCATTCATCAGCACACATTCTCATAGCAAACAACATTTCAGTCGATTTAAGAGGAAATTTGAGACTATTCCTTTTCAGTTGTATATTTAACTATTTTGCATTAATCTATTATATTTCTATTACTCCCACGGGTGGGTTAAAATGCTGCTTCGTGGCCACACAACCTACTGACGAATTCTCCTCCAAAAAGTACTGACCAGAGGCTGACAAAGACAAGGGGAAGCACATTATGGCCAAGATAACAATGTCTCTCAAAACCAAGAACACCCTTAATTTCTCCACTCCTGCCCGATTTTATTCAGATAATTTCATACAGCACAATGTAAGTTTAAGGTGTACTGCATAGTGATTCGACTTACATATATTGCGAAGTGATCACCACAATGAGTTATCATCCATCATCTCATATAAATACAAAGAGAAAAAAGAGAAAGAGGAAGAGGAGGGGAGGGGAAAAAAGGAAGGGAGGAAGGGAGGAAGGAAGGGAGGAAGGGAGGAAGGGAGGAAGGGAGGAAGGAAGGAAGGGAAGGAAGGAAGGAAGGAAGGACAGGAAGGAGGGAGGGAGGGGAAGAAGAGGAAGAGTAAGGAAGACCTTTTTTCTTTGTGAAAGAACTATAAGGATCTACTCTTAACTTCCAAATATACCCTACAGCAGTGGTTAACTGTGGTCATGATGTTGTACATTACATCCCTAGTACTTCTTCACCATTTAACTGAAAGCTGGTACCTTCTGGCCCCTCATCCAATCCCCACTTCCCCCACTCCTTGCTTCTGGTAACTACCTAGCTACTTTCTACAAGGGTATTTTCTTTGTTTTGTTTTAGATTCCACATATAAGTGAGCTCATGCAATATGTGTCATTCTCTAATTTCACTTAGTGTAATGCCCTCAAGGTCCACCCACCTTGTCACAAATGGTATGATTTACTTCTTTTTATGGCTGAGTAGTATTCTGCTGTTTGCATATGTATGTGTGTGTATGTTTCCATGTCTTGGCAATTGTCAGTAATACTGTAGCGAACATGGGGGTGCTCTTCAACACACCTTCCCCCCCGCCTTCATGTGTATTCCCAGAAGTGGCATTGCTGGATCCGTCCTTAATTTTTGACTAAACACTTACAAACCCATCGAGGAAGAAGAAATGTGGGATCAGGATCAGAATTTGCTTTTAATTTTATATATTTATTGAGCCTAGCCTCTACTTCCTTAAATCATTTGGAGTTTGTGTGTGTCTGTTTATTCAGACTTACAGTGGATTGCAGGGGTTTTTGTTTTGTTTGTTTTTTTAATTAATGATGGTTTCAAAATGAACACAACTGAAAAAGAACTAGTATCAATCAAACAGAGCAGAAGGACTCTTAATTTGGCTGTGATGTGTTTTCGCTATCAAAAGCAAATAAATTTGGGGGAGAGAAGTCTACTGCAGCTACTGTAGTAAAATTACATTAAATAGGTTTGGATCTTTAAAAAAAAGGACATAATACAAAATAATGTTCAATTTTGGTAATTAATGCTTGATGACAATGGACCAACAGCAGGAGCGTGAAAAAGGTTAATAGCGGGGATGGTTCAAAACAGCAAGGGTGTATCGGATTCATGGCACAAACGAACAAAACCTGAAGCAAGCAGCAGCACGTGACCAGAATTATTAGACATTTTTAGGCAGCTGTATATGCTCACACACAACGAGACTCATCCTGTCTGCTGGGTCTACCCAAATACCCTATCCCTCTCTGCATCCCACTTCAATAATAGGACAATCATATACTAGTCATGATATATGCCATGTAGTGCTTCCCAAGCCTCACAAAAACCCTCTGGAGTACAAACAATCCTCTTGTTCCCATTTTACCTGAGGAAGAAATGGACACATCAGCACAGGAAGTAGCGGGACCGGGATCTGATTTCCAAGAAGGATTCCCACGACTGCACCAGTGCATGGAGAGGGAATGGCCCCAAAGTCTGAAACCCTCTGAGGACATCACATGCTGGTAAGGCTTCTCAAGTGGGGAAAAAAGACAAACAAGAAAGAAGGCAGAAAGGTGGAAATGCCACTATTTCTTAGGATTATGAAATGTTTGAGCAGAAAGGAATGTTTGAGAATGCAGTTTCCAATCACTCTGAAGAAGGCAGATGATGGTGATGCCCCCCCCAAACATGCAGGTGTATTTCTACCCCACTCTGAACCCCATTTCAGTTCAGATTCAAGAAGAGCTCATGGGGATGGATCCTTGGGCAAAAGCAGGCCGAATGAGGCGCTTCAGTATTCCTGGATAGAGGCTATTATTAGCATGTTGGCCAGAAGTCTGTACTTCCAGTTAATACAGAAAAAGAAACACACCCTTATTTTTAAGAAACTAAATAAACTACAGTGAAATTAAACAGTAAACAAACAGGCAGCTCTCACAGTCTCTGAATGCAGATGGTATGGACAAGTCTTGGATTAGATTTCTCAAGTCAGGCTGGAACAAAAGAATTGCAGGCTCACCAAGGACTGAGTTCTTACACTTCTGCCAAGATTTACAAAGCGTGGCCTGTTTCAATATGCTCAGAGAGCACACAATAGCTAAAACCCCCTGGAAACATTAAATTAGGTTAACCATTCAAAACAGGCCAACACTGAAAGAGTCAGATGCATATTAATTTATTCTTTATTTCATGGGTTTATTTACTACTGTTCCTCCTAAGAACTCACGGTGCACAGAATATGGCCATAATAAAATCATGGGAAATATACAACTCTCTCTGCTTACATTTGAAGGGTTATTTTATATTTATAAATGAAGTCCTACCGAGTGGCCCAGGAAATCTACCAAAGACAGGATGATGACCGTGACATCCGTCAGCTAGCTAGTATGGACAGTACCTCATCTCTATTTCTGTCATTTTTTTTTTTTAAGATGAAGGTGTTTTTCTACTCTAGCCTGAGAATTTCAATTTTAAGAGAAGGCACTCCTGCTAACTGAACAGCAAAATCATCCCTTCAGTCTGAATTTTGGTGAATCATTATGGCAATCTTCTCACAAATCTCTTACACTTCCTCTTCTGACTATGAGTTCCCCAGAGAAAACCCAAAAACAAAATGAAAGCTTTTGTGTAAAAAGTCAGATAAAATGGGTTGTTTCTAATGTGAATGTCCTGACGTTCTGTACTAGGAATGAGCACTTCCCATGTATTTGCAAGGTCTTTTAAGAATTATTTCTTTTTACCATTTGTTCTATTCTGCCTGTCTATTAACTCAAACAAAAACTATTTTTAGGCCAACATTATAACAATTACCTCTTTTTAATCACAGCTGTAATTCTACCTTATCTTTTTTTTTTTTTCTTCTTTTTCTCCCAGATCAAAGATGTAAGGAAGAAAGATGGGAGGCTCCTCCCAGTCCTGCTGACCACTCCCTGCATCAGGTACTTTGCCCACACAGATCATGTCCCCGTCTCTGGCTGCAGATCCCATTACCCTTCATGGAAAACTTGACATTGTCACTTGCTTTCTGAAAGCAAAATTATCAAGCACAGCTTTGTTTATAAGCATCTCTGCACTTCTAACCTCATCCTCTTGTGGTGTGTGTATATGCTACAGAAACCGTATCAGTCCTAAGAATTCAGAAACAGAGGATTATTCCTGGCTTCAAGGAAGTTATTATCAACAGTGGAAAAAAGTTAAATAAAATTAAGGATTCATAACACAATGTAAGATATAATATGACAGAGGTATGCACCAGTTGTTAGGACAACACAGGAAAAGAGGGCCCTAACCCCCAATCTACCAAGTTGGACGGAGAAGATCAGATTTGTAAGATTCTGACAAGGTCAAATAAACAGAATTTAAGTTCAGGGATGAAGAGAGACTCGGTTTCAACCTGGGGGCCAAATACTGTCATTCACTAAAATGTAAACAGAAGGAGGAGGAAGATGATGAGTTTCAGCCTTGATTAGGTTGAGTGAGAAATGATTGGAATGTTGAGTAGGTGATTAAACACGTGGGTCTATTTTTAGTAAAAAATAAATGGACAAGTGACATGGATTTCAGACACATTTGTATATGCATATTAATGGTGATGAAATTACTTCAGGCAAGTTTAGTGAGTAGCTGTGGTGACTACTTATGCCCAAGGGGGGCCTGGAGAACTCTGAGTTTATGAAGAAGCACTAAGTGACAGCTAGTAAAACCCCAAAGAATGTAGGAAAGTGTGGGGTCACACAAGACAAGGCAAAGGTTTTAAGGAGGGAGTGACTGGTGGTATCAAATTCCCAAGAAAGGACACATATGACAAGGAATAAAAAAATCACAATTGGATTTAATAACTAAGTATTTCAGATCGAGGGGTATGTTAGCTTAGACTAGTAGGAACAAATACTAGATTGTATGAAATGAGAAGGGACGTACCCTACTGTTTACCTATGCTTCAAGACTAAATCCTCATGATCTTTGAATCTACCCTATCTCAAGCTTTCCAATGACTGAGCTCCAACTGGCGTGGTTGGGTAAATGTGTACTACATTTACATGTTAAATGTTTACACTCCACACCTGCCCCCCAAAAGTCTCCTGTCTTTGCTTACTGAAACTGTAAGCAGCACTTGCCTCCAGAATAACCTGTTTGTGAGTTAACAGAAGCACAGTTTATAGAAGTCTCTCCTCTGTGTGTACAGGGGGTACACCAAGTGTCTAAATAACCATGCATTAATCAAGCTAAATGACACTTAAATTCAAGTAATTCAAATGTTTAGCAATTCTCTAAATTTAGAACCTGAAATACCCCACCCCTGGGAGCAGGGAGGCTCTTCCCAGCCAACTTTCAAGAGGAACAACACAACCAAAGCAAAGACTTCCTAATTCATGAATTAGGACCCAACTCACTCCACTGCAGCCAACCTACACAGTGAATGTGAGGAGGTTGGTCTGGATCATCAAGGGCACAAGTTTCGCATTGGGGGCAGCACCATCCAACTCCCATGGCCAGGACCATGCTACTTAGGATGGGGGCAGATCAAAAGATTCTTCTAAACCCTTAAGTCACAGCCCTGCTCCCAGCCCCATCATCCCTTTTTTCTTTCACCCTGGCTGATTGATTACCTTGTCACTTGACACCTGATTAAAATCCATGTAATAAAGAACTGTTGAACTTTTTACTCCATTTCTCTATGCGAAAACACATCGCTCAGACCTAACGAACCGTGAATGCTACCTTTGGGAACACAGTCTAATAACACTGAAGCAATCAGGAATGCTCCTTGTCGTCTGTCCTCTTCACTATCAAGTGGCAAAGCTAATGTTTCAGGACTCCAGAGGTCACAGAGAGGAAGGGGGAGAAACAGGGATAAACTTTCACTCACGCAATATGATCATGGAATCGGAGGTCGAAATGGAGCCGCTGTTGGTTATGGTCCTCGAGAGACTGAAAGGAGCACAGCCCCCATACTGACCTACCCTGAACACATAGCAGGAGTGGGGAATCAGCTTATGCTGCTGCTATTGGGGGGTTACCGTAGCATAACTGAGTCTCTCTTAACTAATACAAGGTGGCTGGAATTAGTTAGTGTAACTCACGTAAGGTGGTCAGTGAATCTCCATAGATTCCAGAAAAAGTGCCACTAAAATGTCAAAGGATTTCTCAGACAATTTTCCAACACAAAACTAGAAGGGTGTTCAGAGTTGTTCTTTAAACACATACATTAATTGCACACACATTGCACATTAATTTCACGGACACAACCTAAAATACAATCTGAAATAGCCCGGTGTGCGTGTTTTTGTTGCACAGATGGGCACATGCATGCATGTATGTTGTCTTTTCCAGTGTCCCCTCTGTCTTTCTCATCAGGTTTGTTTTTCTGATCTTGGAACCTGAGTGACTGCTCTCTGAATCTTATCAGCAAAGCTTTTCTTTCTACTTAGGTTTTTATGAGGTTCTATAGCTCTACATCAGCAAAGGACATTTCTTGCTAGTGCCTTGGCCTAACTTGTGTGCACGCGTACATTCCTAAGTATTCTACTCACTCAAAGATAACTCTTCTAACTCTTTATAACAGAAATCAAAATGATGCTCCTGAAGTACTTTTGTATTTCATTTTTAAAAAGATTTACTTATTTATTTTAGAGAGAGCAAGAGCGCGAGCATGAGCAGGAGCGGCAGAGGGAGAGAGAAAGAGAATCTCCAGTGGACTCCACACTGAGCATGGAGCCCATCGCAGGGCCCATTGTGAGCCAAAATCAAGAATCGGATGCTTAACCGACTGAGGCACCAGGGCGCCCCCTCTTGAGCTTTTTTCAAAGACAACGCTATGACAAGGCCTAAGCTATGTTTCTATCATGTCATTGATATAATTCCTGTTTAGAAACTGGGGTTCTGGCAAATCTCTTCTTCCCTGCTGTACTGATAGCAATGCAAAATATTGTTACTACCATCAAAGCAGACAACGTTATCAAGCAGCTAAAGGTTCATGCCACCTATATCCTCATCATCTCATTTGATCTTCTCAACAACCTCGTGACATCAGAATTAGCGCGATCTATCAGAAGAAGAAGGCACACAAAGGTAAGTTGCTCAAAGTCACGCTGAACATCAATGGCGGAAGTAGGATTTGAACTCAGGCTGACTGGCTCTGGCGAGTTTTCGTTTCAGCTGAGATGGCTACAGGTGGTGATGTTGCGTGCCTCAGTTTCCTTACCTGAAAGCTAGAAATGATATGTGCCCTACCCATATCACAGCTTTCTCAGGTGGCTCGATACCAGAATAACGACCAAAGTATTTAAAAACTAGTGGGTCCACATACAGAAATCCACTCTGAAGATTTCCCTTAACTTCCACGGTATTATTTTGGGTAAAAATAATCTTTGATCGCATTTAAGAACTAAAATTTTTACATAGAAAGCTGGACCTTTCAGCTCTTAGGAAATCAGAACACGTGCCATGTTGGCCCTTCATTCCTGTGCAGAAACCACCGCCACCACCGCGGGAGCAGAAGTGGAGCTGCCCAGCTGAGGCTGTGCCCTCTGATCTGCTCCGGCCCCACCCTGCTCACTTCAACCACACGGCCTCATCGGTATCTGCCATCGCTCCCACCTTCAGTCAAGCAGGAAACTGGACCCACGTAAGACAGGACTGGTCACCTTACCTTCATGCCTCGAGCACACCACCATCCCCACCCTGGCACTACCACCCAAACCCTTCGTTCCAATTTCAGTGTATATGTTGCCGAAGTGAGCACTGCCCAAACCCTTTGGAGAAGATCTGCCGGTCTAGACCCAAAGTGTTAAAAAAAAAAAAAGTTCTCCAGGAACATCAACTATTCAAGAAAAACACTTCAGGAACTGACTGTAGACAGAGTAAGATTGTTTCTCTTTACTTCTGAGACAACTCTCACCTCCTTTCCTAGTACAAAAGAAGTATCATGGCCAAGTCCACTGGCAATCAAGAGAGGCCCCTGAAAGCTTCTTCTTGAAAAAGAAATTTTATTTTATTTTATTTTATTTTTTTAAAGATTTTATTTATTTATTTGAGAGAGAGAGAATGAGAGAGAGCACATGAGAGGGGGGAGGGTCAGAGGGAGAAGCAGACTCCCTGCTGAGCAGGGAGCCTGATGCGGGACTCGATCCAGGGACTCCAGGATCATGACCTGAGCCGAAGGCAGTCGCTTAACCAACTGAGCCACCCAGGCGCCCGAAAAAGAAATTTTAAAGTGACAGAACGTTTCCCATGACTCGAGCTCTCATGAGCAGTTGACATCACCATCCTTAGGACCGCCCTGGCCACATGCCCTGCTCCAGTCCCCACTGGGGCAGCACCTTGTCAAACGGGCACAACCAGGCCCCAGACTGGTCCCCAGTAAAGCCCCTCTGCCCATCCCCTTAGATGTCAAGGCAGGACAACATGAAAATGAAAAGTCTGGTGTTGGGTGGACAACAGATCTAGATCCAAATCTTCTATGTGTTACTTTTTTTTTTTTTTTGAGAGAGAGAGAGAGAGAGACAGAATGAGCAGGAGGGGCAGAGGGAGAGAGAATCTCAAGCAAACTTCACACTGAGCATGGAGCCTGATGTGGGGCTTGATCTCACGACCCTGAGATCACAACCTGAGCCGAAACCAAGAATTGGACGCTTAACCGACTGAGCCACCCAGGCGCCCCCATATGTCACCTTTTTAGGTGAAAGTTCTTGCCAAGTTTCTTTATCTGTAAAATAGGCTTAATACCACTTAGTTCATAGAGTTCCGAGAATTCAGTAAGTGAATATAAATAAAGCCCTAGAGGTCTGACACATAATGAATATTCAATAATGGCAGTTATTATTACTGAAGGACAATTATTTGGGGTCATGAGTGAGCTATTTTCTCGAATGTTGTTTTTCTATTGCTTTTCCAGATAGGAAAGTATATTCTGGGTATTTTTAAATCATAAAAACAATTATATTGAAATGAGTTAAAGAACAACATTACCCTCAATTTAAAAAAAAAAAAAACAAAAAAAAACCCAAAAAACAACACCAAACCAGTTCAGGAAAGAGAAAATGATAGTCCATATTTTAAACGAGAGAATTTCCAAGGTGAGGAATGTAACAGAATATAAGAATAAGTGAATTATAACATTACAGTAACAAAAATTATCCCTTCTAATGAGGAGCACTCAGCCTAAATTTCTATATTATTCAGCAGAGAAAATTGCTTTCTACAGAGAAAAACTGAAAATAACATGAGGATTTTGAAATACCAACTATGTATGGTAGTGATATTTTTCTTCATTTTTTTAAAATTATCTTTTTTTTCTATTATTATGTTATGTTAGTCACCACATAGTACTTCATTAGTTTTTGATGTAGTGTTCCACGATTCATTGCTTGCGTATAACACCCACTGCTTCTTGCAATATGTGCCCTCCTTAATACCCATCATGGGACTAACCCATCCCCCCAACCCCTTCCCCTCTAAACCCTTCAGTTTGATTCTCATGGTTCATCTCCCCCTCTGATTCCCCCCCGCTTCATTTTTCTCTTCCTTCTCCTAATGTCCTCCATGCTATTCCTTATGTTCCATATATAAGTGAAACCATATGATAATTGTATTTCTCTGCTTGACTTATTTCACTTAGCATAATCTCTTCCAGGTCCATCCAGTTGATGCAAAAGTTGCGTATTCATCCTTTCTGATGGCTAATATTCCACTATATATGTGGACCACATCTTCTTTATCCATTCATCTGTTGAAGGGCATCTTGGCTCCTTCCACAGTTTGGCTATTGTGGACATTGCTGCTATGAACATTGGGGTGCATGTGGCCCTTCTTTTCACTACTTCTGTATCTTTGGGGTAAATACCCAGTAGTGCAATTGCTGGGTCATAGGGAAGCTCTATTTTTAACTTTTTGAGGAACCTCCTTTTTTTAAAATACAAAACTGGAAGACAGAATTCCACAGTCAATTATTTGGACTGAAAATTTGTATGAGATGATCGAATGAGAAACAATGCCAATGACGCCCTTCGTGAATGCGAATTTTCTTATTTTACTAGCACTCTTCTTATAGATATTTTTTTCAGTACAGCTGATCACAGGACAGAATGGAATGTACAAAATATATTCCTTGATCCTTCCCGAAACTCTGCATTGATGAATATTATCTTCTCTTGCATTAACTTATCCTAATACCACTGAAAGTCCTTTCCTTTCCTGTAGGAATGATGGAAACACTTTAAGTTTCATTAGTTGATTATCAAAGCAACCGTACATATTTATCACAGCACATCTGGCTTTCTCAATTATAACATGAAAGGGTTGACCTAGATCATTTCCAGGGTCCCTTCCTCTTCCACATCTTTGTTCCTAATTAGAGAGGTTACTGCAATGTTGCGATGTTGACTGGATCCCTGGCTCATCAGTTTTCAGGGAAGAACTGTGTGACCGGTTCAGTCCAGGACAATTAGTTCTGTGTGGGATATATGTGGAAAAGACACCAAGGATGGATAGTCACTTCTGTAAGGGACCAAAGAACTTCACCGAGAGGAAACCGACTTCAAGCCCCAATACTCCTTTAGCGCACAAATTTATGCTGATGTTAGGAAAGAAAAGGAGAAAGACAAAAAAGGAGTAGCTAGCACACTGAGACCCATCATTGTTACCGGCTGGGGTGGGGCAGGGAAAAGTGGAGAAAAGTTGCAGGAACCAACTGCAAGATAGTGTTAACTCTTACAGAGGCTAGCAACTCAGGCATCTTTTTCTAATAACTAGGGGGCGACTCTTTCCCAAGGATAGCCTTCCTTAGGAAGATTCGTCTATCTTCCTAAGACAAAATCAAATTAAAACTATGTTTGTCCTTCGTCTTTTTTAATGGACAAAACCTCATTTAAACATTAAAAAAATCAATCTCCTAAGACATTGTTTTAAATTAAATACGTTTTGGTTAAAAAAAAAAAAACAAATTATATTGTTTCTTCTTGTAAACTCATCAAGGACCAACCAGCAGTCATAAGCATTCAAAGCCACTTCATTTATAACCTATAGGCACCAATATTAAAGTGCATGAATGCAACCTTACTTCTATACCAAAAATCGTGAATCCCAACTTCGCTGCAGAGGATTTGGGTCACATAAAAATAAACTTAGGAAATACGCAGAAATGTCACCCAAAATATGACCAGATAGAAAAATCCTTGTAGCCACTTGGAGTAGGTGCTGAGGCAGTGAGGCAGAGCACCCCACTGGGGTTCAGAGAGTGTCTCTTCTGCTCTCCCGGGTGCACCCCGTCAGCACACTGAGCACAAACCCACGGCCTCCAGGGATGCTGGCACCAGCACCCCTGCCTTGGTCCTGCAGTAATGCAAACACCCACAACCATTCCCGCTCAAGCTCATTTATTACCAGGAGCTTCATGCCTAGACCGGCACCTCCCACAGCCTGTTTCACGGGGCTCTGGGGAATGCTGAGGGGTAAACAGCGACCAGAGCATGCCCCAAAAATGCCCCCGGGCAAAGTTCGGGAAATAGACAAAATTCGCAAGATCTTGTTAGGTTTCTGTATGTCCGCATCCTGCAAGAGAAGGCTATAGAATGGCCGTTTCTCATTCATTTATTTTACTTGGGAAATAGTTTTAGAGACTCTAATTTGTTCTGTTTCTACACTTATATCAGAATTCAAATCTCAGCCAAATAATACTGGGAAACAGATTATATAGCTGGGGGTGGGGGTGGGAGTCAATATTTTTCCAATTAAAAACAAATTAATGTAATGTTATGTCTGAATGTTTTGCCTTAAGGTTATTGATCAAGGCTTTTCTTGAACCATTGATAAATGTTTAGCACCTAGTGATGGAGTCACATTTAATTAATCAAAATTTAGATAGATAAAATGAAAAATTAATTTGTTTCAGTCTTCTATCTTCAGCCCTTTTGATCTATACACTACAATTACCAATGTTATTATTATTATTATTATTATTATTAGGTCCAGTTTGGGGTGTATTTGTCACTGGGTTTGGCACACAGAGCCTAATTATTCTCCTTGAATACCAAATAAAAGCAAGTAAAAGATGAATGACCCAGGGCAATACCCCCGTCTGCCATCTCAAAATAATGGATCCAGTAAGGTAACGGCAAAGCATACATTTTAAACTACTGTACGCAATTGTTCAGGCTGCATCTAAGCAACAGAATTAGTGTTTTAAAAATATCAAAACCATTCTTCTATTATCTCTTTTTTTCAGATCCCTTGTAGTCACGCCTGAGATATCTTTAATTGCTGTCCAAGAGTGATCTCAGCTGTTTGCAAATTCAGTGGAGGCGTCACCTTTGAGAGGCCAAGGTCTACAACGAGTAACGTCCCCTGCTCTGGAACAAATCCCCAGACCCTTTAAAGCAGTCAAGAAGCAGGATGAAATGTGGGGTCACTCTCCAGAATTCTCTTGGCTGGCGATTCTGGATCATCAACACATTAAACAGCTACCAGGTCCTCCTCCTCTTAGTAGCTATTTTGCTCTTATAAATAGAGTGGGAATGGTAAGCAGGATTTCATAGCTTGGTACAAACAGCATTATTAGCATCATGGCTTTCCCTGCTGAGGATTAATAACAGTAGCTGTACCGATGACAGAAAGCGATAATAGTTCTAATTACCAATATTCATCTTACGATGGTGAGCAGCTGTTAAAACATCTCTTTGGAAGTTCAAGTTCAGTCGCCTAGCTTTTCTGCCAAGTAGGGAAAGCTTTAATGCTAATTAGGAAGGCAGATTACAAATTCAAATGTCAGTCAGAGTGCACCATGATTGTTCTTTATTAACTGTTTTTCTCCCCTACCTTAAGCTTTCTGGCCCTTATGTTTTTTAAAGCTGACACTCCAAGTAATGACGGGAGCCCCCCCAGGATGGGGGGGTGGCCTCCTGGGGTCCACTTGAAACAGTCCTTTCCACTTCAATAAGGGAAGCATCTCCTCTGCCTTTGAAGAATGTGATGCACCACCTCAAAGTTGTCACAAACTCACATGCTTTGAGAGCCACTCTCTACCCGCTGTAAGGACCAGGAAGGCGGCCAGAGAACTGAGGTCCGGTCTGCTGCTTCTCAAGTCAGCGGCAAATACCTTTTGCACATGATTTGACTTCTCAGCGAGCAAGTCCTTCATTTCCTCCATTACTCCCACAAGTTTCCTAAATTCTCCAGACCGCATGAATCCCGCAGGATGCCCTGAGGAGCAATGCACTGTGACTGTGGTCTTCCACCCAAACTCAGCGTGAGAACCTCCAGGGTGGAGGATAGGAAGTCAGGGTCAGGCTCAAATGTGGAGAACTGTGGCCACAGCCCCAGAGATCAGGGAGTAGGAAGAGTGTGTGTTCAGGACCATCTGGGCATTAACTCTGCTTCCTCGGAGGGTAAGGATGGGACCCCGTGGGTGCTGAGCTTGAATCAGGGACCGGGAGAGCCTGATACCAGTCAGCATTCCCTGAAATCAGGGGTTGTCAAGCCTTTTCCACCAAGAACCAGCAGCTGAGTATCGCAGCCTTTGAGGCCGTATTGTCCCCACTGTAACTGGGCAGGTCTCATTGCAGGGCAAAAACAGTGGCAGACAACAGCAGAAGAAATGGGCGTGTCTGGCTTCCAGTAAAACTGACATTTGAATTTCATATAATGGTCATACAGCATGAAGCGTTACTCTTCTTCTGATCTTCTCTAGACATTTAAAAATACAAAAATCATTCTTAGCTCAAAGGCAGTGCAAAAACTGCTTGTGGGCAGTTTGGTGATCCCTGTCTTTTATGGAAATGCCAGCATTTTAGGGGAACAGCTTCTCCAATGATAACAGAGACCTCATTAACAACACACACACACACACACACACACACACACGAAGCAAACAAGAAACAGTAACAGAGCCAAGTGTTTCACTCTCTTTTTCAGTCCTAGCAGGATCCCACCTGTCTCAAGTGTCCCCAGCAGCAAGGTATGGATAGGAGGGGGAGCATGGCTATTACCTGCAGACACAGGAGGCCTCTGTTCCTGCTGGGTTTAGCCACCCCAGTTCCACTAGGTTCTGTTCCCTAACTAAATGAATTGGGAATCTATGGAAATGGAGTTCTTGCTTCTGAGCGGGCTCGTGGACAGTGCACGCCTGTGTGTCGTCCCAGCTGCCCATCTGTCACCTGACTTGCCATGTTACAGTGACTATTTAAAATACAGGTTTCTAGGCTCCTTTCCTAAATTTATTTCAGCAGTCCATGGCTGGTTCACATATCTGTATTTTAAGCAACCTCCCCAAGTGAGTCATATGATCTAGTCTATTGAGGAAACTAATACTAGAATCAAGGTCTAGCCCAACTTGAAAGTTCATGGTGTAGTCAGAACACAACTTTCTCTAGGGCTGCGAGGATGATCCTTGCGATTTTATACACATAGAATTGGTCTTCTAAAGCGACATCATCAGGTGGAGGAGCTACACACCAATACTGGATGCCAAAAAGGAAAGCAAGGTTGTTGACCGTGAGGTCCTGGAAGAAGCCAAGCTTCTAGGGTTGCTCAGCAATAATATGCAAAAACAAAAAACAGAAACTATGCTAGGCTAGGAATGTTGAGAAAAGAACAGACAGGACCACAAGCAGGCAGAGCAGAAGGATCTCTTTGCTATTCAAACACTGTGGTGATTCTCAACGACTGCGAAACTGAGCAGCGCGCAAGGCAAGTAAACCCACAGCAATCAGAGAGGAGGAGGCTCTGTCTGAGCAGAGAGGTTGGGCAGGCCACACATCTATGACAGCTTTGGTCTAAACAGTGGTGACAGCTGTGGACCAAAGGGCGGCCATTCTCGCAATAAACCATTCAACAGCATCTCTTGGCAAAAATAGTAAACCCATCAGAAGCACCATCTTTGAATACAAAAGACAAAGCTGGCTGTATCTCTTCTGCTATGGGTCAAACATCTAAAGAGGCTATTACCCTCTTTGCCACCTTTTCTATATTCCCAAACTTCTACTCCCACAAGTCTAATTTTCGCTCTTTTCATTCACGTTCCTCCCTGCTCCCTCTGTCACAGGTTCTCTGGCCCAGCTTTTGGCTCAGATTGCTTCTTCATTCCAGGCGTCATCCTGGAATTCTGATCACTGAGACCTCTGACCATCGTCAATTATTTCTCTAAACCCGTCATTTTGTATTGAGATAATTTTCTAATATGCTCAGACAGATGTACTGACTTTTCGATGCCTATTATATCTTGTTTAGAAACAAAATGTGATGGAATCAATAAATTACAGTAATAGATAACAGTATTGTCTTACTTCGTGACATGCATCACACATTCCTTCCTATGGATATTACATTTAATATTTAAATACAGTGGTTTTCAATCTGACATGTGAAGAGTTTAGAAACGAACACTCTTATCCTCATAAGAAAGAAAGGTGAACTGAAAATCACTTTTCTTAGAGCCATTGGAAAAGTAAGGTCACAGGGCTAATCGCTGCTTTGAACACTGGAGAGTTGGAAGGGGTGATACCCAGATTCACGGCTAACCTACTGGGAGCAGAAGCCCGGAAGCAGAAACCCCCAGCTAGAGCCAGTGTGGACAAGAATGCTTTAAACCCTCACTGATGCATTGCCAGAGGCCAGTGTAGATCAGCGGGAGAATTAACCCCTGGGGGCCCAGCCTTAGGAAAACTCCCCACCCTTCTCAAGATTTTTACCCCTTAGGAATTCTACCAGGTGTTCAATCTGAAGATGGGGGCGGGGGGAATCACCATACTTGTTCAGGGAAAGAGGAAAACTAATGATTCTGAACTACACTCAGAGCCCTTTGTTCTGTTTACAAGGCCTGCACTCAAGGGAAACTATTCTGCTAGAGCCTCAGGGAGTTCTTACCAAAGATTAACCAAACTGGGTGAAGAACACACTCAAATCCAGGTCCCTCTAGCCTTTGATGAGGGGGGAGGGTGACACCTCACTTGGGCTCACTACAAGACTGAGACCTGATGATAGGACTATAGAAGGAATCCTGTCCCCTCCACACCTTTCCACCCATGATGGTTAATTGTAGGTGTCTACTTGACTAGATCATATGGTGCCTGGTATTTGTTTAATATTAAATCTGTGCATGTGTGAGAGTGTTTCTGGGTAAATGAACATTTGAATCTGTGGACTCAGGGAGGCAATTTGTCCTCCCCAATGTGGGTGAGAGCACCATGCACTTGATTGAGGGCCTAAAGAGAACAAAAAGGTGGAGGAAAGAAGAAATTTGACCCTTCTTGCTTTACTGCATAAGCCAGGGCATCAATTTTCTGCTCTCAGGACTCCTGGTTCTGAGGTCTTCAGACCCAGGCTGGAATCCATACTGTCAGCTTCCCTGGTTCTTATATTTTCAGATTTGGACTGAATTACACCACTGGCATGCCTGGATCTCCAGCTTACAGACAACAGGTTGTAAATATAAACATATGAATCTCTTATTGGTTCTGTTTCTCTAAAGAATCCAGGAGTTTACAGCTACAAGACTGCAAGGCTCAAAGTCAATTAAGGAGTTTCCAGGGAAACCCAATGAAAACAGACTGGAAGAAAAGAAGGACACTAGAGGAAATTTTAGCCTTTGACATAACAGCTATAGTAAACACAGTCTAACACCCAAATAAACATAAAACCTCCCACTAAAGGCCCATCTTCCTCATTTTCTTTTACCCAATACACCATATCTGACTTTCAACAATAGCAAAAAAATCATAAGCCATGCTAAAAGACAAAGAAGACACAATATGAAGAGAGAGAGTAAGACTAAGAACTAAACTAAGATTTGGCAGAAATTCTGGAATTATCAACAGGGAATTCAAGTAACTATGAATAATGTCCTAAAGGTTCTAATGGAAAAGTAGAGAGCATGCTAGAACAAATGGGTAATGGAAGCACAAAGTTAGAAAACTTAAGACAGAATCGAAGGGGACACTAGAAAACATGTAAATAGAAACTTTCAACACCAAAATATGAAGAGAAAAGAAAGAGCATATATAGAACAGGATATCCAACAACTGAAGGACAATCACAAAATTTGTCACATGTGTAATGGTAATACCAGAAGAGGGGAGAAAGAAACAGAAGAAATAACTGAAATAAAAATGGCTTAGAATGTTCCTGAAATTAATGAAAGACACAACCAGAAATCCAGAAAACTCAGAGAATAGGCTAAATACCAGTGTAGGTACATTATAGTCAATGCACTGGAAATCAAAGACAAGAGGAGAAACATGAAGGAAGGCAGAGGAATAAAAACACCTTACCCACAGAGGAACAAGGATAAGGATTACAACAAACATCTCTTCAGAAATCACACAGGTAAGAAGAGAATGGAGTGAAATATTTAACGTGTTGAAAGACTGCCACCACCATCCTAGGATTCTGTATACAGTGAAATTATCCTTCAAAAGTGAAAGAGAAGTAAAGACTTTCTCAGGCCAAAAAATTAATTAAATAAATAAATGAAAGAATTTGCCACCAATGAGATCTGTCTTGCCAGAAATGTTAAAAGAGGTGCTTCAGAGAAAAAGAAAAGGATACAGGTTATAAACTCATACCTACATAAAGAAAGGAAGAGTGTTAGAGAATCATGAAGGTGATAACAAATTATTTTTCTTATTCTTTTTTTTTAACTTAAAGATTTTTATTTTTATTTTATTTTTTTTGTTTTTGCTTTTTTTTTTATTCTTATGTTAATCCCCATACATTACATCATTAGTTTTAGATGTAGTGTTCCATGATTCATTGTTTGTGCATAACACCCAGTGCTCCATGCAGAATGTGCCCTCCTCAATACCCACCACCAGGCTAACCCATGCTCCCACCCTATTCTTCTTATTCTTAATTAATCCACCAGATAACAGTTGGTTCAAAACAATAACAGTTACGATGTATAGGTTATTTTACCTTACGAGTAAGTGAAATGCATGGCAGCAGGATAAGGGGAGAGAATACTCTGGGATAAGGTATTTGTACTACCTGGGAAGTGATTAAGTATTTCTTCAAGGAGGACTTGGGTTAGTTGTAAATGTTTCTTTTTTTTTTTTTTTAAAGATTTTATTTATTTATTTGAGAGAGGGAGAATGAGAGACAGAGAGCACGAGAGGGAAGAGGGTCAGAGGGAGAAGCAGACGCCCCGCTGAGCAGGGAGCCCGATGCGGGACTTGATCCCAGGACTCCAGGATCATGACCTGAGCCGAAGGCAGTCGCTTAACCAACTGAGCCACCCAGGCGCCCTAAATGTTTATTTCAAACTCAAGGGCAAATACTAAAAAGGATTTAGGGGCGCCGGGTGGCTCAGTTGGTTAAATGTCTGCCTTCTGCTCAGGTCATGATCTCAGGGTTCTGGGATCGAGCCCCATGTTGGGCTCCCTGCTCAGTGGGGAGTTTGCTTCTCCCTCTCCCTCTGCCCCTCCCCATCCAGTCATGCTGCTCTCTCGCTCTCAAATAAACCTTTTTAAAAAAATGTTTTAAAAATGAAAATATACAATTGGTATGCTAAGAAAGGACAGAAAATGAAATCATAGGAAATGTTCACTTACAACCACAGTGAGCACAAAAAGAAATAAAAGAAAGAGAAAAAATACAGCTTATGAATAGAAAACAGTTATACAGGTGCCTGGGTGACATAGTTGGTTAAGCATCTGAATCTTGGTTTTGGTTCAGGTTGTGATCTCAGGGTCGTGAGATCCAGTCCCATGTCGGGCTCCCCACTCAGCATGGAGTCTGCTTAAGATTCTCCCTTCTTCTATCTTTAAAAAAAGAAAAAAAAAAAAAGATTCTCTCTTCTGTTCCCCCACCCACCACCGTTCTCTCTCTCAAATAAATTACGATGGGCTGAAAGCTCAGATAACAGCATTTTTTACCAATAAAATATTTTTAAATGAAAATATGTACATTGTATTTTTAGACATAATGCTATTGCACACTTAAGAGGATAGCATAGTATAAACAACTTTCATATGCACTGGGAAGCCAAAAAAGTCATTTGACTTCCTTTATTCTGATATTCTCTTTATTGAGGTTTCTGGAACCAAACCCACAATATCTCCAAGGTTTGCCTATAATTAATAACCTTCCAGAATAGAAAACACCAGGCCCGGATGGGTTCACTGGTGAATTCTACCAAATATTTAATAAAGAAATGATGCCCATTCTCTACAATCGGATCCAGAAAACAGTAGCAGAGGAACTATTTCCCAACTTATTCCCCGAGGCCAGCGTTACCTTAGTATCAATACTAGAAAAATGCTTTAGGACAAAAGAAAATTACCAACCAGTATCTCTCATGCAAAAACCTTCAATAAAATATTAGCAAATCACATGAGCAAAGCATATTAAAAAATTATACACTATGACCAAGTGGAATTTATTCTGGCATGCAAGGCTTGTTTAACATTCAGAAATCAGTTACTGTAAACTCATACCAATAGGCCAAAGAAGAAAAACTTTATGATCATATCAATTGATGCCAAAAAAAAGAAAAATTCACAAAGTCCAACACCATTCATGATTAAAAAAAAACAAAAACACAACTCTCTTCAATCCAGAAATAGAGAAACCTACAGTTAAAAATGTACTTAATGTTGAGGAACAAGATGCTTTCCCCTAAGACTGGGAATAAGAGAAGCATGTTGCCTCTCTTCACTCCTACTCAATGTTGTACTAGAAGACCTAGCTAATGTGTTAGAAAACAAAGCAAACAGATGAGGAAGAAAAAAAATTAAAAATGTCTTTGTTCATAGACTACAGGATTGTTTATGTATACCATTTTTAAAAAGGCCAAAAAACTAGAATAAGTAATTATAGCAGGATTGCAGGATGCAAGGTTAATATACAAAAGTCAACTGACTTCCTATATTCTGGCAGGAACAAGTGGAATTTGAAATTAAAACACAGTGTCATTTACATTAGCAACATTACAGAGACAGTAAATGGGAGATGGAGGGAGGGACACATGGGTGTAACTCACGGGATTTTTAGGGCAGTGAAGCTATTCTCTATGACACCGTAATGCTGGATGGAAGATGTTACGCATTTGGCAAAACCCACACAAGTGTACAACACAAAAAGAGAACTCCTAAACATAAACCATGGACCGTAGTTAATAACGTTTCAATGTTGGTTCAGCGATTGTAAAAAACATACCACACCAGCGCAAGATGTTAGTAATAAGGACAACTGAGGGTGGAGAGAGGAAGTATATGAGACCTGTATTTTCTGTTCCATTTTTCTGCAAACCTAAAACCACTCTAAATAATGAAGTCTATTAATAAGGAAAAAATTATGTTAAAAATGAATTTAAAAAATCTACATCTATGATGTAGATACGATTATGTTTTCAGGAAGGGAAAATGAACTTAGGAAAGTTAATGTACATGGTCACATAGCTAGGGAATTGTGAACCAGCATTAAAAATGTCACCAAGACTCAAACCCAAGCATTACAACATGGAGATAAAGGTGTACACACACCCACACTCACACACACGTACGCGTGCCCGCATACACGTGTCCACATATAAACATGCCTGCGTGTTTCGCTGTTTTTCAGGGGCAGATAGATTTCACCGGCCTGGGACTGGGACAGCGCCCCTCACTGGTGGCAGGGGCTGGAGGGGAGACTGAAGGTCTGATCTTGGCTATCTGTGGTACAATCACGGGTCTGGCTTCGCTAGACGGAAGGGAGCCCAGGGCCAGGTTGACTCTTAGCGATAAAGCACGACTTTCCCACTGGTTGGATCTGCGCAGGTGGCTGGGGGAAGGGAAGGATCCCATCCTCTCTGCAGCCCATGGGGCACAGAGAGGATGAGCCAGAGATGCCAGTCTGTTGGGTGGCGCGTGCCATCTCCTTTCGTAAACACCGAGCACGGCCAGGCTGGAGGCTCCCATGAAGCCACAGGGTTGTGCTGGAGACGGGGTCCTGCACTGCCGGAGATGCCGAAGGTGCTCGGAGCTGTGACGAGCACTACAGACGGGCTGTGTGGCCCCATACGGAGCATCTGGGCCACCCTGGAACTGCCCATGTGCTCTGCCGTCTCTGCAAAAGCAGCTCCTGAGCCCAAAGTGCTTGGAGTCCAAACATCGTCTGGCTGTGTCAGTTGCGATGGGGGTGCCTGGGGGCCGTGGCCTCTAGGGCTCCCCTGTAAGCAAAGGAGGCGAGTTCCCGTGTGCACAGGCAAGCTCTGCCAAAAACCAGCAGGTGTCAGAGGGCAGGCAGAGTCGGGTCACTCTGCTCTTCCTCCTCCCGTTTCCTTCCTCATGTACAACTTTGAGCTGAAGGAAGAGCCTGTTCTTCTCTTCCCGTAGGGCCAAAAGCTCCTCTGGCCACTTGGGTTTGTTCCTTGGTCTCCTCTAGTGGCCTTCTCTGGGCCGTGGTTCTCCCAGTTTTGTACACCGATGGCCTTTTCTCTATGGTCTCTGCAGCCTGCTGCATGCCTGCGTCGCATCCAGCCACTGAGCCCAACCCCTGATGGATGCATTCATTCATACACACGCGTAGGATCACGACATTCTGCAGGTGAGGAGCTAAGAGAAAGGCAGTGTGTGCTCCAGAAACCTGTTGATTTGGGAACTGCTGAAGACACGTACTCGGGTGCAACTGTAGGAAATGGGGACCATGTCTATTAGAGGCCTGATCTCCATGTTGAGACAGAAGTTACTGGCACCAGGTCAGCCCTTCACCCAGGGACATTACACCTGAAAGCTGGAATCCTTTCTTTATGAGTTTTCCTCTTCTGTAGAAGATCCTCCCAAAGGTCTGTCCTCTGTTCTATCTCCCTGGGATGGGTAAGGTAGAGGGGGAGCGATCAAGGAAAGTAAATTCTATTCCTTTCCCATGATCTTGCAGCCCTCGGCTCCCCATGCCTCTGTCTTCCACCTGGAAGCTGGGTCCAAGGGGATCTGCTACCAGCAACTTCTATTGTGCCTCGTCAGATAGCGAGCCTGGACTCCTGCATTTCACGATGCATGCCCCCATCCTTGACATGTTCACATGCTAGCTGTGCGGATCGCATCCGAAAGTAAAACCAAACAGCTGTGTTTCTCCACTCGCTTGGCACATATTTACTGAAACCCTATTCAGACTATTCATTCCACAAATACCGGTTATGTGGTAAGTGCTGGGTATAATTCTTATGTAAATCCTCGCTCTGCTGGAAACAGGATAGAAGTTGAGACATACGCTACCCTTCAGGTACTTACAGACCGTAGGGAAATGGGCAAGTTCCAGTTGGTATAGGAGCAAGCATATGGTTTTCAAGTACAAACTAGACAAAGAAATTAAGGGAACCATGCACAAGAAGAGGATCAAGCAGAGTTCTTCGGGGTGAGCAGGAGAGCCCCCTGCTCTCGGGCCCACAGTCATTGATGATTCTTGGAAGAGAACTCTGCTCTGCACAGCACCACACAAAACCGAGAACAAGGATGCTGCGCTGCAGGTCTATTTAGAAGACACATCATGTTGCCTTTATTAAAATAATAATTTTTAGGTGTAAGTAATAAACAAGAACAGTAGCTCTTCCCAGAGAGATCAGAGAGGCTCACTGAGAGCATCCCGTAATAATTAAGAGAACATACAGGGCATAGGACGCCAAGAAGGATCCTCTCTCAGACACAGCTGCAATCCTCCTGAAGCCCCGGCTGGTCAGTTTCCTCCTCATTAATGCTGCCTGACATTTGATAAACGTGCATGCCTGATACCCTGTCTGCCCCGGTTCAGAAGCTCATCTACCAGCAGCCAGCCTTGCAGGCGCTGGCCTCAGAAACCACAGGACTCCTTCTCTGCAGGGAACGGGGGACCGCCTTGCCGTGGGTTCTCAGGGGCACACACTGCCAAAGGTGTGGGGAGATCTGGGACCAAGTGCCCACGCTCCCAGCTTCTCCCAGCTGCCTGATCACTCCACCACAGACGGGCTCTGTATTTGGTGACTAAAGCTGAAAGCCCAACTGTTTTTCTTATTTTCTGCTTCTTCCTAGTGAGCTGTAAGCCCAAGTGAGCTTCTGCTCCTCATCGATTGAGGACTTGGATGCCTACTGTGTACCAAGTACCAAGTACCAAGCAGGCCTCTCTATCCTTATGCAGCAACCATCTGAGACACTTTCTCTGAATGTTTTCTAGAAAGTGGATTTATTACAGATCGGTTTCCTATTTGCAGAGCACATACATTTTAATGAAGTGCAAGCAGCATGGAGCAAAGCACACATATTCTGGTGAGAAAATGACTAGAAAGGCCTTGTTTCAGAGTGTGTGGCATAAAGTGGAGTCCTGTCATAACAAATTAAAAACACTGACTGGGAGAAAACTAATCTTTCACAGAGAAAAAAAAAAAAAAGACAAGAAAACATTTTCAGAAGGAAGCATCTCCTACTTATAAGAAAGAGTGGGGGGTTGAGGACAAGTAGCTTTTTTTCTTTTTCTTTCAGTGCACAAATTTCCAAAATGCAAGGCAGTATATAGCTGGGAACGGTGTGGATTCCAGCATCAGACCGAGTGGGTTAACATACCTCCTCGTTTACTTAGCTGCATCGCCCGAGCTTCGGATCCCCAGCTAGAACTTGGGAATCGGAGCTTTCATAGTGTTTACCTCAGATGGCGTTTCGCAGAAGACCTCAGTCTGGCACTGCAATCAGCATCAGTCAGTAGAAGGCATTGCTGTTTTTATCAGCTGTTTCCAGGCACCCAGTGAAAAGAAATACCAAGTTCTTGCCTTTAAGGAACTTACAATCTAAAGCGGGGAAATCTTCACAGAACTGGAGACCAACGAAAGCGATGAACATGCACTTCTGCCCTCCACATACTGATAGCTACGTCGTTCTAGGAGGTTGGGGAGAAGGAACTGCCCATAGGGAGAGAAAGGGCCACGGAGGAGGCTCGGAACACAAAAGTCTCGCTGAGCAGGTAGTTCTAACAGAGTCACAGCTAGGCAGAAGCAGCACAGTCTGTATTGTTCGAACACCCAATCAACACGTAAGGATCCACAACGTCCTACCTCAATGTCCTCTGCACTGCAGCTTTCCAAAAATGTACCATTTCTGTTAATACTTCCCATTTTGGACTCTCTTTTGCCACCCATGCCATTCGCATGGCTGTCAACTCGACGTCACCTCTTCAGGGCTAACTCTCCTAAGGACCCCGGCTAAAGCCCTCCACCCGTCCCCGGCACTATCTTATCACCCTAGTTTATTCCCATCATGCTTTTGGCAGAGTTCCCAAGTGTGCTGTAGCTTTGGACTGCAGCCGAGTTTCTACCTCCTACTGACATTTGGGGCTGGACACTGGTCGCAGAGCTGCCCTGTGCATCTTAGGATGCTCCTCATCATCCCGGCTTCTATCCCCTAGAGGTCAGCGGCAGCACCCTGCCACTCTCGCCCAAGATTCTAACAGCAGCAGAGGTCCCCAGACCTCACCAGTGTCTGTGCAGCCTTCCAGGTCCAAAGCCCAGGACTCAGGACAGCCCAGATACGCGACAGCCCTGAGCAGGCTCATCTGTTAACCTCACTGTGTCTGCACGATACAGATTTTCTACAGGTACCAGTATGTGGAAGGGGTCTGTAAGCACTGAAACGATGTGTTTACAGGTTTAAAGATTTTACGTTCGTTATACAATTGAAGACCACGGCAATGCTACAAAAGGCAGAAAGGGATGCTAGCCCCATTCCCAGGTGAGACATTCAAGAATGATGGCTTAGTTTGCTAAATCCTCACTGTTTTTAGAGACTTGAGCATCTCATCCTCTTAACAGAGACAATGCAGTTGACTTAAAAAGGAAGACAATATTCTCCCCCACCAAAGTCTTCTCCAGGGCAAATTTCCAAGTTACTTCAATTGTTGTCTTACATCGTTTCCAGCAATATGGTCCATACTCCACCACACTGTCACAGCCTATACTTCTATTCTTTTTTCTTTTCAATCTATTTCAAAGCTTTATTAAGATACAGTTCATGTATTATAAAATTCACCCATTTAAAGTATACAATTCAATGGTTTTCAGGATAGTCAAAGACTTAGGCAACTATCACCAAAATCTAACTCCAGAATATTGCCATCACCCTGAAAAGTGACCCATACTCTGGAGAGTCGCTCACAAGAGGCCCCTCATCCTCCCAGCTCTAGCACTAATTCACTTATTGCTTCTATAGATTGGCCTAGAATAGACAAACAGAATTTGTCCAGAACAGACATTTCCTTTAAATAGAATCATACAACGTGTGGCATTTTACTTACCACAATGCTTTCAAGATCATCCATGTGGCAGTGTGATCAGTACTTGGCTCCTTTTTATAACCAAATAACATTGCATTGTATGAGTACACCACAGTTGATCTATCCATTCATGGACATTTTCGTTGCTACTTTTTGGCTCTTAGGAATAATGTTGCAAAAGACATTCATGTCCAAGTGTTTGTGTGGACATCTATTTTCAATTCTCTTAGAAAATACGCAAGAGTAGAATGTACACATCACATGGTAACCCTACGTTTCACATTTTGAGGTGTTGCCAGATTTTCAAAGAAGCCACATGATTTTACAACCCCACCAGTGATGTATTAGAGTTTTATTTATTTATTTATTTTTTAAGATTTTAATTTATTTGAGAGAGACAGACAGAGATAGCAAGAGAGAGCATGAGCAGGGACAAGAGGGAGAAGAGGGAGAAGCAGGCTTCCCGCAGAGCAGGGAGCCCGATGCAGGGCTCGATCCCAGGACCCTGAGATCATGACCTGAGCCGAAGGCAGACACGTAATGACTGAGCCACCCAGGTGCCCCTAGAGTTTTAATTTCTGCACATCCACATTTGTTATCACCTGTCTTTTCTTTATTCTAGCCATCCAAGTGTGTGTGAAGTGGTATAACTTTGTGGCTTTGATTTTCATTTCCCTAATGACTATTAATGTTGAACATCTTTACATGTGCTTAGTGGCCTTTTGTATATCTCCTTTGGGGAAATGTCTATTCATGTGCTGCTTTTAAAGATTTATTTATTTTGAGAGAGAGAGGGCATGCGCACATGCACAGGAGCAGGGCAAGGGGCAGAAGGAAAGGGAGAGACAGAACCTCAAGCAGACCCCCTGCTGAGCAGGGCAAACTCTCATGACCATTCAGGGCACAATCTCATGACCCTGAGATCATGACCTGAGCCGAAAGAAAGAGCCGACCACTTAACTGACTGAGCCATCCAGGCACTCCTCATGTGTTACTTTTAAAATTGAACTCCTTGTGTGTTTATTATTGAGTTGTAAGTATTTATATATTCTAGACACAAGTCCTTTGATGGTTAATTTTATGTGTCAACTTAGCTTAGCCACAGTGTCCAGGTATTTGGTCAAACATAATTCTGGATTTGTCAGTGAGGGTGTTTTTTGTGGATAAGATTTAAATCAGTGGACTTTGAGTCAAGTAGATCTCCCTTTATAATTGGGTGGGCCTCATCCAATCAATTGAAGATCTTCATAGACCACAGACTGACCTCCCCTGCCAAGAAGGAATTCTGCCAGCCGATGGTCTTTGGATTTGAACTGCAACACAAACTCCTTCAGGCTCCAGCCTGCCAGCCTGCCCTATAGAGTCTGGACTTGCTATAGCCTCCACAGTCTCATGGGCAAATCCCTTAGAACAAATCTCTATAGACATATACACATCCTGGGACACCTGGGGGGCTGTCGGTGAAGCATCTGCCTTCTGCTCAGGTCAGGATCCCAGGGTCCTGTGATGGAGCCCTCATCAGGCTCCCTGCTCGGTGGGGAGCCTGCTTCATCCTCTCCCTCTGCCTGCCGCTCCCCCTGCTTGTGTGCTCTCTCTCTCTGACAAATAAATAAATAAAACCTTTAAAAAAAAAAAAAAAGAATATACACATCCTGTTGGTTCTGCTTCTCTGGAGGACCCTGAATACAAGTCCTTTATTGCACGTGATTTGTGAAAACCTTTTCCCATTCCTTATTTCCTTCTATAATAAAATAAGATGTGAAAAAACTAATATTAAACAGAGTTTTGTCTTTACTTTCCAATCTCTACATCCTGCCAAAACACACACGCACACACACACCATCCATGTCATCCCCCTTCAAAGGCAGCTATTTCCCTCACAGAAGGGAAGAAACCAGAGAGAACTAAACAATTCAATCTCCAAATTCAGAGTCCTTTATGCCAAAGCAATTGAGAAAGAACAGGTCTTTGAATTCCCTCCAGCTTGGCTTTGAATAGCAAGAGCCAGGCCTAAAGGAAGGGAAGAAAAAGTTTAATTCTAACAACAGATTTCAAAAGAACTAAAGTGTTCCTATCTGCTCCATCCGTTTCTTTCCTGAAGACTCCTGGACTGTTTATAAAGGTATAAAGAGAACTTCATAGAATGCTCCAATAACTCAATCAAATGCAGGACTTTCCCTGCATTACTCAACTGGAGAGATGCACAGGGATCTCAGAAGATGTCATCATGACAGGGTACCACCAAGGAACAATGAGATACCTCATCACACCTGCTGGGCCTTGCAGCAAGGAGGGGGTGGAGGGGCTCTGTTACATTAACCTCCTTCTCCAGCGATGTTCCCTTGACTGTATAATCTGGTATTTGCTTCCTACCATATTATCACAGTAATGGTGGACTGAAAATGTTTCATCCTTGCCTTTTTTTCGATTTTTACTTTGACTTTTCAAGAAGTCCAAAGAATATTATTTGTCTAAGACCTTGTCAGGGCCATGATAGTCTAAGTACCCAATAAAAAAAAATAAAAACAAAAACAAATAAATGCACCATCTAGGGAAACAAACCAGAACAACCCATTATATAGGCTCAGATGTGCCCAAGATCCAACCACACGAAACTGTAGACCCCAAGGTAAAGAGCTTTAAAAAGCTAGTGAAGCAAAGAGGATTTTTAATTCTAAGACCACCAAATCCAATTTTTTTATTGAGCAAATTGGCCATGAAGCAGATTTCAATAAAAGCAAAGAAGTGGTTTTGATATGCTTTATTTTCCATTTAAAAATCAAGAGATTTAAATATAGCACCCATGCCCCACTTCTATTCGCATAAAGGGAAAATATGCTATGCCAAGTGGTGAAAAGTGAAATTGTTGGCTTGATTTGCTCTTCAATCTGGCATTTTCCATGAAGTACAGTTTTCTTTGAGTTATCTAAACTTTTTCGCCCTCATTGGTGAAAGCATAACTACTACCAAAGTAATTTTGAGCACTCTTTACGGTAGGGTATCAGGTTAATCATTTTTCATCTTCTCTATAAGGAAATGTTTTTATTTGTTAATTTCTTTAAAGGTGTCACCACAGTCCTGATAGTTGAATGAATATTAGATACGGGGTTTATTCTCCATTGTGCTTGGATAGGTAAGCATTGAAGGGAACTATTTCTCAGTTGGAGATTAACTAGGCATGGTCCCATCCATTTGAAAAATGTAATTCATCAAGACGACTAATCATGTGTACATAAAGGAAGAAGGAAAGTGTGTGATGTTGTTATAGTAAGAAAGATCACCTCCTATCTTATAATTTCACAGTTCTTTTCATTTACCCACAGGTGTTTCCTCGATTCACAGAACAAATTCTAACACTTGACTAATTAATTCAAGTGTATATTTTTGCCATAATATATGAGATAGAATAGAGGTCAATGAAATCAGTTTATAAAGTAGGAGCTTGGTATTCCCCACATGCACCTAAAAATCCTCTTCTAATTTATTTTACAAACAATAAAATGGCTTCTCTATCAAACCATATTTGGAGCACCTAAAATAATCTGGTATGTATTAGGACTTAGTTTGAGTCCGTGGGATGACAAGAGCATACTATGGTGATAATGAATGTAAATAATTAGAAAGCCATGTAAATTATTTCAACCTGTCTTGCAAAACACAACCTGGGAAAATGTTGGGATTATTGTGATTCATCCAGACAGCCTTTCGCCAAGAACCTATGCCCACATACAACTTCTCAAAAGACCTAGAGAGAACATTTGTAGGTCCCTAAAATAAGGCAAGAGAGATTCAATACACAAAGGGAATTTTTCTACTATGTGATATAAAAGAAAAGAAGAAAGGGGCAGTAAGTTGCTATACTTGGAGTAAGGGTATTAGTTTCTGATTCAGAAACCCATGGGGAGGAACACACAAGTGGGTATGTCCGTGCTAGAAATCACAGAAGGGTTGGAGCAGGCTGGGGCAGGGGCAGCAGAAATAACTCACATGGGGCTTCTCTTTCACCTACAGAAGAGGATACCCCAAGTATCCCACAGGTGTCCTCAAGGACCTCCTGAGACACCCCATCAGTGACACTGTTCTCATTCCTCTACCTGTGACACTTGATAGCTCTCTCCGTCCCTACCTCCCCCTGTCCCAAGTCTTTAATATTCTTTCTGTTCCTTAAGGACAGGAAACCTCTCCTCTCCCCTCCACCCCCGTTTCAGGACCAGTGACTGCCTCCCCTCTGCCCCGCATGCATGGCATCTTGTATCTGCACTTAGATCTCAGCTTGAACATCGCCTCCTCAGAGAGGTCCTTCCTTGGTAACCTGGTCCAGGGTGGCCTCATCCCTCAAGGCTAGTTTCCCTCCTTACTGCTTATCTGTACCCTCTGCAGGAACTTCCGCTAAGGGAGAACAGCCCTGAATCCCCCGAGCTTGGAACAATTCCTGGCACGTGGCCGGTGCTCCATAAGTATTTGTCCAACAAACAAGGCTGCAACTTCTCTGTTGAATGCTATAATAATATTGCTTTTCTTTCAAGGTAATCTGGGCTTCTTTCATCTTGTGGATATTTGCAGCAAGAAAGACAGCTCACTTATTATGCAAGCACATTTCCCTTTAATGTTATGTGACACTGGTATTGCTTTTGTTCTTCCAAATTTGTTTCACTCCATCTGATACATAATTTAATCTAATTTCTCACTGTGCTTGTTGATTCAACTTGAGTCGAAGACTTTTCATGCATTGGGGAGTCTATTTATAGGTCTACTTTGCATTTTGTCTGTTAACTTCATTTCTGTACCCTCAAAACAAATATGTGGGCACTTAATCACGCATTTCCCTTCCCAGGCAGCGTGGGTGTGGGCTGTGCTAAGGCTCACACCATCCAAACGTAAATTAAGGCATCTTTTGATAAGAAAATCTGACATACCATGCAAACCTATTTCTAGAATTATTATTATTATTCAGAATTATTCTAGAGCCATAGCTATTGTTTTTCAGAACATACAAATCCTTCCACAGCTGTGAAAAAGAAAGAACATGATTGAAGGATTTTTTTTTTCTTTTTTGAAGGGCTTGATTGGGTCTAGTAAGTGTATACTTTTAGTTTGCTTTGTTTAAAAAGAGAAAGGTCATCAGAGAGGCCTTCAGTGTATTCAGCAAGGAAAGCAAAAACTGAAAGAACTGAGAAAAGCAGTTTTACACCCCGAGAGGCTGTAGGTACAGGGGTTAGGGCATTCAGAAAGAAATGCAGCCAGTCTTTTTTCTCATGAATTCTTTACACTTGAACCTAGGAATCAAATGTGACCTCTGCTTTATTGTGTGTTCACATAGTTGACGAGAGATACCAACAAACCATAGGGGAGCTCCCTTCCATAGGCATGGAACTAAGAATATGTATATAGGCACTTCTCAGGTTCCAGGGATCAGAGAAAGACCAGAAGAGTCAGAAGCCAGAGAGGAAAACATTTTCAGTAGCTTTCCGACTCACTCCTGTTAATGTGCCACTCCCACAATTCTTCAGCTTTCAGAGACTCAAACCCCCTGATGCACCATCCGTCCTTGGCCCCGCTCCTCCCCGAGTGCCTCCCCCTCCTCGGCCCACTGAACTAGCGGTGGGGGGGTGGTGGTGGTCAGCCCCCACCATCCTTCCTTCACCTGCTCCCCATTCTCTCTCTCCGCCATTCCTGGTTCCCTGGCCAAACACCCATCCACATGGCTATGGGAGGGTGGGAGCCCGACTTCCGGAAGGGATGATGAGCAAACGCAAATGACCTCACCACACTGCCCTACCTCCCCTGGGAAGGCCCCCACCACATTCTTCTCCACTAGCTCAGCCCTGCACTTAAAAATCCTGCCACCTTTTGTTCCAGCAGAGTCGAGCTTGATCTCTGCCCCATCACAAGTCTTGAATGAGTTCTTCCTTGCCTGTTTAATTTAGACTCGGGATGGCTAACATCCAGTGGGGCGGAGGACACCTGGCCATCACGCTGTTCTTCTAGTTCAAACACACCTTTGTTTTCTCCTGCCTTCTCCTCTGCCCCCAAACCTCTCATACCTCTGCCCCCTCCTCATTCTCAGCTGATAGCCTTGATTTCTGGATCATTGGGGTTTCCTCCAGCTCCTATCACCCCCCCCATCACCCCACCGACCCACACATGCAGCCTGATACCCTTCCTTCCCAGGCTCTATAGGCACCAGAGACCCTATCCTTTCGAGCTCACTCAAGAGTCCACCTGGGCTCCACAGGTTCAGAGAGTAAGAATGAACAGTGACCTTTCCACATGCAGGCACACAACTACTGTGTTTCAAATACACTCATACACTACTACAACAGTACCCAACTCCTAAGCCCTGATGTAAATTGGCTCATCTAAAGCTTCAGAGTTCCCGGTACCTCACGCAATCCTGGTTCACACCGACTGTAATCAGAGAAATACACTGCCTCCCATTCTTGGAAGTCAAAGTCACATTCTATTTGCCACAGGGAGGTTTCCCTCCCTCTGTAGCTTAGTTGATTTGCACATTTCTAACTGTGGATAAATGACAGATGTGCCGAGCTGCTTTTTATTGGAAGCCAAGTAGAGAGCTCATCCCAGAGCTTAAAAATATTTACAAGGTTTCTGCAGTGTATGACTCCTCATCACACTGCTATGCTGGGCTATGTCCCACCTCAAAAAGTTCAAGGACAAACAATTACCTCTTCAAGGACATCGGCAAGCTTACTGAGGATCTCTTCAGGAAGGCTCTGGAATGTTGGGACACTGAAAAACAAAACAGATGATGCTGAAGCAACTTTCTTTCACAAACAAGTCAGCAACATGCAAATGCATAAGGATCAAAGCAGGAACTTAAGCATGATTTGATGGGAAAAGGCGTGTTGTACTAGAAAGAACTTGGAGGCTGAACAGAACTGAGTTCAAATCCCACGCATAATTAACTGTGGGACTGCAAATGCCTCAGCTATAATGGGGAGAAAAACCACTTTCTCCCTTATCAGTCTGTCACCAGATTCCCTCCTCTTCCATCTGCCTCTCTGGGTCCCTCTATACACACGTGCGTGCATGCACGCGCACACACACACACACACACACGCACTCATACACATGTGCACAAAGTCCTTCTACAGGCCAACTCCTGCTCATTCTTTAGGCCACAGCTCGATCAATGATACACTCAGACCTTCAAACATTCATCCAGCAACCTTGGAAGCTTCCTTTCTCCCCAACCCCCTCCAGCTAGGTCAGGTTCTCCCAGCATGAACTCCTTTATCGCTTGCTATAACAGTCATTAGACACTTAATCAGATATTTTTTTCCTGGGTGTTCTCCCTGCTAGAATTTAAACTCCACAAAAATAAGAACTATTTATCGGTCTTGTTCAACCCCTGTGTTTTCCATCATTAACAAATAACTCAATAGAGGACGTTGAATAAAGTTATGAAAGTGTAGATGTGTGAATGCTTCCTGGGACAATGAGAAGGATCAGATCAGACAGGGTGGAGAAAAGAGCCAGAGTCAGTAGACCAGGAAAATTATTAGTTCTTCTCCCTTCCTCTTATTGTCCCCCACTGACCAGCAAATGAAAATACGGAGTGATGCTAAATGCACAAACCCATGAGTTCTTTTAGATGTGAAATAGTAATGAACTTAAAAGAAATAAAAACACTTATCAACATGTAATTTTTGAAGCTCCCCTGGAAAATCTATCTGAGATATAGAACTAAATTCCCATTTAATCCCATCTCACTGCTCGAATAGAGAGAGGACACTAAATGAGCGCATATACATTTGCGTATCTGATATTTGACTTAGTGAATAATTCCAGCTTGATTGGAACGATACAATGAAAGAAGCCATAGCATACTGTTTGGATATAACCACGGAAGTTTTACTGTTAATTTGTCACTCTAATTCCTATTACTTAGTGTAAAGCCTATTGATAAAATCCCAGGGTTTTATGCAGAGGTAGAACAATTCACCCGGGACCATCTGTTCCACCAGATTTACTGCTGTGGTCTTGGTCACATGGGTTTTAATTTCCAGAAGGCAGTGTATTTCAGCAGCTGGATGGAACTTATCACAGAAAGTGAGGAAGACAGAAGAAGCTGTTGTCACAAGTAATGCAGGTTGAAAAATCTAGCCCTTCCTTGTTCTTCTAATGAGCTCTATCTCAGTGTCTCCTAAGATCTAAGAATAATTAGAATGCTTCCATCCCAGTGGGTATTTGTGAAAAACACAAATCACGACTGAGTTTTTCTCTGTTCATTTTAATTGGCTCCCTTCTTTAGACAGGCCTATTACTTCTAGGCTCCACCATTTATTTCAACATGGGCTATGTCTATGCCAAGTCATACCATAAATACTTCCATGTTTCTGAGAGTTCTTTCTTATCCATGAGAAAAAAAATATTTGCTTGACTACGTAATATACTAAATGGAAACAGAAACATTAAGTTTTAGGAGGGCACTTTAAATTATCTTTTATAATTTTACTTCCCCCCCCCAGCTTTGAGGTATAATTGACAAATAAAATTAGAAGATATTGAAAGTGTACATCGTGATGATCTGATATACATTGTAAAGGGCTCCTCCCATCTAGTTAATTAACACCACTAGCACCTCACATATATATATATATATATTTTTTTTTTTTTTGGTTGAAAACATTCCAGTTGTCCTCCTTTAGCACATTTCACAGTGCTACTGGTCATCGTCACCATATTACACATGAGATATAGACCTTATTCATCCTAAACCATAGCTGAAAGTTTGTATTCTTTTACTAGCCTCTTCCTGTTTCCTCCACCCTCCAGCCTGCCCCAGCCCCCACTTTTCTGCTAGATGTTTCTATGAGCTTGACTTTTATTTAGGTTCCACATATATAGGATACAATCTATTTGTCTTTCTCAGTCTGGCTTGTTTGACTTCCCATAATGCCTTCAAGTTCCATCTGTGTTGCAAATGCAAACTGCGGAATTTCCTTCCTTCTCATGCCTGAATAATATTCCATTGTATACTTATGATCTTCTCCAACTTAAATGTCTCACAGCCTTTGGCAGCATTTGTTACCAACAAAAAGTAAGGGTGATTTTTAAGAAGAAACATTGTAAAAAATTAATCAGTAACAACCGGAGAACTTCTAGATTTAAAAAAATGGAAAGCAATTAAAAAATAAATAGTTTCACTTTAATAAGTTGCTCTGAAAACACTTTTGTAGCCATCTTTAAAATCTTAAGATATTTATTACTGCCAACACTACATAAGGTCTCTCATATAATTTGCTTTCTAAGAATTATTGGTCACCAGTAGCTTGAACACCAAGAACAATTTAGAATACTCATAATTTGGAATTCTACCCATGAAATACATTGGTTAAATTTCCCCAAAATACATCAAAAGACATTTAGACTCCACTAATTTGGACATATAATTCAAGATGAAGTTGTTTATGATTTAGAAAACTTAAAGCAAAATAATTATCAGGACAAACTTCCAGAGCACGTCTCAATGGTAGAGGAGAATATTTTAATTTATATAAAAAATAATTTATTATAATAATTTGCATACTAATTACAAGTAATTCTTACATATCTATTAAAACATTTTGCTCCCTAAGGACTTTCAATAGGCCTGAAGTTACAGAATGCATTTGAATGTAATGTAATAGAGATGATTTAATATGTGTAGAGCTTTGCCATTGGCTTTTTTTTTAAGATTTATTTATTTTAGAGAGAGGAAGAGGGAGGGAAGAACAGAAGGGGCAGAGGGAGAATCTCAAGTAGACTCCCCACTGAGCACGGAGCCCGACACGGGGCTCGATCTCATGACCCCAAGATCATGACCTGAGCTGAAACTAAGAGTCGGATGCTTAACGGACTGCATCACCCAGGCACTCCACTACTGGCTTTTCTAATTGAATGAAATAAGGACTTGGAATTTGCAATGACAATAATAGAAGGTGAGATATGGGTGCTTTCTATTTGCCAGGCACTGGGCTATGGATTTTATAGGGAACATAAAGGTTAGTTTTACATCCACCTTCTGAAATAACCACTGTCAGCGTCACCCATTTCACAGATTTGACAAGTGCAACCTTGAGAGTTTGCCTGAGGTCACAGCTCTCAACATAGGTGAAGAAAGGATGAAAATCATGTGGAGCTCATCACTTACCCACTGAACTGCATGGTTTACAGTGAAAGTATTAGCAAATACTTCATGCAACTTTCAAACCAGTTCCATATTCTTTTAGATAATGATTTGGATATGAATAATATTAAGAATATGTGATTTATTAACCACCTTTTTACTATGAAAAAAGTTGAACAAATTGAAAGGCTGAAAGAATAGTTCAAGAATCACCTGTATCCCTACTATCTAGATTTGCAGCTGTAAGTTACCATTGCGCCATCTTTGTTTTCTCCACCTTCAGTTCGTCTACTTTTCTATGTGTGTAGTGATAAACTGGCTTAGAGATATTTTGATGAAATATTTGCAAGTTGCAGATACTACCTCACCCCCAATCTTCAGCATACATCTCCTAAAATAAGAACATGTTCCTAAATAACTATAATAATTATACATAAGAAAATCAACTTCAATTCTGTATATCATCTAGTATCTGCTTCATATTCAAATATTACTTATTGTTCAAAAATGTCTTTCCTGGTTTTTTTCTTCTCAAACCAGGATCCAGTAAGATTCTACACATTGCTTTTGGCTGTTATATTCCTCTAGTCTCCTATTCTACAAGATCCTTCCACCTTTCCCCTATGGCATTGACATTTTGAAGACATTGGGACCGCTGTCTTATTGGATGTCCCACATTCTGAATTTGTCTTAGTGATTTTAATTCTGCTAATCTACTATTCGAAAGCCACAACTAACAGAGGGGAGAGGAAATCCAAGTACAAAGAATTGTATTCCAGCCATGTGTCAATGAAATTGGAATACACAGAGAATAACAATAGTATACAGCAGCAGTTCTTGAAAGGTGATCTGATCCTAGACCTTTTCAAGGGGTTCCTCAAAGTCAAAGCAAATAGTCTAAGTTGTAATTTGCCCTTTTCACCTTATTTTTCACATGTGTACCTTAGAATCCCCCAGTGACTATGACGTATGGTGATGATATCATCATTTTGATATATATGCTTGGATTTTATATATATATAAAATATATATACACACAAATATATATATGGATTTATGCCATATATAAAAATGGATTTATGTTATATATATGGATATATGCCTATATGCTCTTGTGTTTCCTAGAAATTTTTAAGGTAGTATGTAGGTTTAGGATATGTGTGCTGTTTGCAGAAATTAACTCAGTATAATTTCAGTAATTCTGTGCTCTTACTAGACATTTTTCACACATGTAACCTCTTTATCATCCAATATCATTGTTTTGAACTCCTGAATAACTACGGTTATTCAGACTTGATACATATTGCTATGTCAAAGTGGAAAAAAAAAAAACAGAAGAAAATATATTTGGATATCTTATGTTGCAAAAAGAGTTTTATATTTTTTTCTTCAAAAACATTTCTAACTTTTAAAATGTTATCTAATGATGTTATAATTTTAGAATTTTGTAATTATTAGTATTAAGAACTTAATAAAAGAAAGTTTATTATCTTTTTGTTCATTTTTAGGGATGGATCACTGACTTTGAAAGGGGATATCTGAAGACTCCTCAAGCTACATCTGTCATTTTCTAAGCCTAAAGACACTGAAAAATATAAAAAAGGACACATCAGAGAATTTTCTGACTCATGGATGGGATAAATCTTGTCCAAAGAAATTTGGAGACACTATAAATGAGAAAAATATGACAAAATCTACTTTCCCCCTCAGCATTACAATTTACCTTATTGTCTTACACAACGGGATCTTTTAAAAATAACCTTACCATGCCAGTTTTGATGTCATTTTGAGCCCAATCATTGACAATTCAAGGAAAAGGAAATTGAGCTTTTAAATGTAGGCATGATGAAGTTTTTAAGAAACAAAAATGGTTTGGTACTTCTTTTCAAATAGGAAGGGGAGCACTTTACAGGGTGAGTCACCATCGAGCCCTGACTGGAAAGACCCCCAGGACAGCTCAGAGACCCCTTAAGCCATGCAGACTTTTCTTTGTTCCATGCCTGCTGGATGACGTCAGTACAAGAAAGCATTGCACTGTCTCCTTCCAATGATACAGTATCTTCTTGCATTAGACTAAGCTGTAGGCACAAAAATGAGTTAAGATCTTCTTTACAGAAATGTACTTTTGCCTTACAAATGGATGCATCTACAGCCATGGCTAGACTTACTCTTTTGCTTGTGGTTATCTGATATCAGAACCAACTAATCATCAAAGAAGATCATCTTTTATATGAATGCTTGGCAACAGACACCCGCAGTACTGGCTGTTCCATGTGGAATAACGGTCCATGTCGATGGTTTACCCCGGCACAGTGATGCTGATATTTGCACCGATGGTACAGGAGCAGTGGTGCCCCTTGGCAGCAATTAAGGCAGCAACACCAAACTGCACCAGGTGCCAATCTATTCTTCAACACCACTTACAGTTAAAAGTTAAATAAAATGCCAGGGTTACTTTCAAACATTTTTGATGCAACAGTAAAAGTTATTCATTGTATTACATTTCAACGCTTGAATATGCATCTTATGAATACTGTGACAAACTGGCAAGTCCACTTACAGCCCTTCTGGGACTACTGAAGCATGATGGCTGTCTCAGGGAAAATCACTTGCATAACTGTTGGAGTTGCAAGCTGAAGAGTTCCACTTTTTATATGGAACATCATTTTTACTTGGCAATGACCAACCAACTGTGGTTATTCAGACTTGAGGATCTGGCAGACAAGTTTTCAAAAAAGAACGAAGTGAGCCTGTGACTTCAAAAAAGAAAAAAACTAAAAAAACAAAAACCCAGCAGTATTTGTTGCCAATGATAAAATGTGAATTCTCAAATGAAAATTAAAACTTCAGACAACTTTTATCTGCCATTTTGGGCTTAACAGCTTTCCGATTCTTGAAGACTTTTCTGATGAGATCATCAGGGATAGGTGGATATTAACAAATGGGAGCCTTTTTTTATTGGAAATTCTACATAACTCAGTGAACCAGTATTTTTCAGATGATCGATGAATGGTTTTATAAAATCACGCATGGGGAAAGATCTATTCAAAGTAAAAGATGGATCAATGGATCTTAATGTAGCTACTGTTTCATAGTCCATATTGCAATTAACCTTTAATAAACTACTAGTTGTTGGGTTGTGCTGTAGTATCAAATAAGAATGTCCAAAATTATCTGAAAAGGCCATTAGCCTACTTCTCCCTTTTCCTACTACATCTCTCTCTGGGAATGATCTTTTTATATACTTCAACCAAAATAAGAGAAATTGAACAGACTAAATACAGAGGCAAATAGGAGAATCTCTTCCACTAAGCCAGATACTGACAGATTGGCAAAAACGTAAACTCAAACTCCTAATTTTACTAAGTTTTGTTTGTCTGGGGAAGATAGAGTCATCTTTATTAAAAATCGGCTCTTTATGTTAACATATAATGTTTATTTTTGGTGTGTTTAAATGAATTAGTATTTTTAGATATTCTCATTTTCAACTCCTCATATGGTCAATATTGATAGATATAACCCACATAAGTTGGGGAACCACTGATGTATTAAAAGCGATTAAAAGTGATTTATTGATGAAGACCATGTAAAACATGGAATACCCACAGGATACTATTACAAGGAAAATATGATAAAAATTATGGATACCATAAGATAGTTGTTTTTACTAAATTCCCTTTTAATTACAAGTAGAGAATTTTGCAGGAGAATATCACGAAGTTAACAAGTATGTTAGGTGGAGTAACAATCTTTTCATTTTTTTTCCTCTTCTTGTGTTTTCAAGATTTTCTGTTTTAGGGCTGTATTTTTTTTATCATACTGAGTATTATAAAATACATAATCATGGTTCCAACTAAATAAAATCTATCCTAATGGGTCCATTTCAAAGAAAACAATTCTTACTGTTGTTAAAATACTGGTTTAATTCAATTATTTATTTACTCACTCAAACTTGAGTACCTATTATGGGCCATAAATTGTTGCAGTGTTTGGGATTCATTAACAAAAGCAAAGGTTCCTGTGTACTGATCAAAGAAATAGTAAATAGTACACATAATATATGTTATACATATGATACTTGTACACACACATGTATATATCATAGAGCACATTAGTGGGACAAAAATTCCCACAGGGTAGCAGGGATTACAATGGGAGAGGGTTTAAGGTGAAAGATTGAACTGGACTAGGATGTCCTCATTGATAATGTGAAATTGTCGCAGACATCTGAGAGGTGGGAGGGACAGTTAACTGTAGATCTAAGAGAGAGGATCCAGGTAAAGGAACCAGAAAGGAAGGGGTCTGCAACCCTTGGTGGATTCCAGGAGCAGCAGGGTGGGGCTCTGCTGTCCAGGGTTCATTGGCTGGGAGAGAACGGAAGATCACGTGCATCAAGAGGGAAGGGGGAGAAGGTGGATCACAAAGGGGCATGTGCCTCCCACCCTCAAAGGACTTGGCTTCCATCTGAGTGAAACATGAAGATGCTGCAGGGTTCTGAGCAGGTGTGGCAAGGTCTTACTCCCAAATTAAAGGGACCCTCTCCGTCTCTGTGGAGAGTCAACGGCAGGTCAGCCATAGTAGAGACTGTGGGCATTTGCAAAGGGCGGAAGCAGTGGAGGGGTGGAGAAGCACTTGAGCTCCATTATATGGTGAAAGTAGAGGCAGCTGATTTCCTGGTGGACTGGTTGTGGGATCAGAGGGAGGGAGGCGAGGAGGACTTTGCAGTAAGGAATCTGTAAAAACAGTTTGGGTGTTTTTTTCATACTCAACAAACAATTTTTTTTTTAAAACCTACTTGGTAGCCACGGGCTTGATTTTATCAGGTTTTCGTTTTTAAATATCATCAGAGTATTAGATGTAGTCCCATATTTATAAGGCAAGATATCTCCAACCAACCTACGTCTGTAGATAGTTCACCAATGTCCTCTACCTAGAGCAGAGCAGAGCACGCGGTTGCAGGACTTATCTTTGGGTAGCATTTGGAAAAAGGAAGCCTTTTTATTCTGCCATAAGAAATCGACTCAGTATCAAGTTTAATGCGAAGAATATTGACAGGTATGGTTTATTTCTGTGCCAGTGCCTCCCTAAAGCTCATGCCAATTGAATAAAAGCAGAGATCTCTGACTTACCAAAGAAACCAATTTCTACTGATGAAGGATTAAGTAAGGGTCCTTTTATTTATTTATTTATTTTGAGTTCAAATATTTATTACTGGTCCTTCTTAATCTTACAGGTATCTGAGCTTTCCCTTTAATGAGCTCATCAACACATTTTTTTGTTTTTGTTTTTTCCCTCTACATACTTTGCTCCCCTGATTAGATCATTTGGCATTGATCCTGCTTCAGTCTGCTATGCAATGGTCTTATAACTGATCTTCCTTCCTGGAGTCTCTTGTGACCCCCTCTGTGTATTACTCATCACTGCCAGATTTATTGTCTATCAGCAGCATTTAGCTCTTATCACCCAGTGGCTCCAACCCCCAAAGGCTAGCTCTTATCTCACCAGATTCTAAGAATTACAATTTTTTCCTGTGTGTAAAAATACTTTAAATAAAACAAACCATTATGGAGACATCATTGACGTATAATTTTATCATCTGTGTGATACAATGTAAACTCCTTACGCTGGACCACTGGGTAGTGAGTAAGCATATGGGCCTCTGCATGGAAGAGAATCAAGCTGAATTAGGCTCTGCTGCTAATTACTAGCTACGCCTCTGGCAAGCAGTTTGACTTCTCCAGGTCTCAGCCTCCTTCCCTTAAAAAAAAGGCGGGGTGGATATTACCACCCACTGCATAGGGCTGTGGTGAACATAAGCAAAATAACAGATATAAAGCATTAAGAAGGTTCCTGGCACATAGTAAACATCCAATAAATATTAGCAGCCACCACAATTATATTTTTGTTCTAAAGGTTATCATTGTTTAAGACCTTCAATAATCAAAATAAACATTCTAAAAGGTCAGATATAAATCTCAGTGTAGACTCAAGAGGGCTAGAAATACCCATTTCTTCCCTCTTCAGTCAAATTATATTTGATCTGGGGTAGGAATCCTTTTCTCAGGTAGCTATCTGAAGATATTTATTGTGTAGCCCTTCCTCAAGGTCATACCGAATCCAGGAGTCAGGTCATACCCGGAGAGTGGAAAGTAAAGGCTTTCATCTCTCTGCTTTCAAGGTCACGAAGGACCCTTGATGTCCAATGGCTCTCTCCTTTTGTGCCCACAGATGAGGAAAGAGACCTTTGGTCAAGCGGGGAACCTTGGTGCTTCTAGTCAGCCTTCCCAGGTGAGTCCATGCAGAGAAATTTATTCCTGGATAATTATTTCCAAGGTTCTTCTTTCTCGCTTTGACTCCAGATACTCTGGATATCGTTAAATGAATTTAGGCTTTAAAAAATAGATAGCATTAGGGCGCCTGGGTGGCTCAGTTGGTTAAGCGACTGCCTTCGGCTCAGGTCATGATCCTAGAGTCCTGGGATCGAGTCCGCATCAGGCTCCCCGCTCAGCGGGGAGTCTGCTTCTCCTTCTGACCCTCCCCCTCTCATGTGCTCTCTCTCTCTCTCTCAAATAAATAAATAAAATCTTTAAAAAAAATAGATAGCATTTTATCTTCTAGAAGGTTTAAGTATTGACCAAAAATTCTCAGATCAAGAAATTCACGTTTACTGCAGCATTATTCACATAAGTCAAGATATAGAAACAACCTAAGTACCCATCAGTGGAGGAATGGAAAAAGAAGATGTGAGATATAGATACATAGATATCTACATGTAATGGATTATGTAATATAATCACACACATATAGATGTGACATGCATAGAGTATTATTCAGCCACGAGAAAGGAGGACATCCTGCCATTACAGCATGGAGAGACCCTGAGCACATTATGCAAGTGAGAAAAGTCAAACAGAAAATGCTAAGTAGTGTAAGACATCACTTGTTTGTGGAATCTAAAAAAGCCAAGCTGGTAAAAAACAGTAAAATGGTAGTTACTGGGTAATAGGGGTGGGGGGATAAGACAGATATTTAAGGGTACAAACTGACAACAGGAAATAAAAATAAGTAATAATAGTAGGCAAGCCATAAAAAATATACATAATGCACAGTGTAGTAAATACAGGCAAGCAAACTTGCTAAGAGTCTAGAACGTAATTATTCCAACCACTAAAAGAATAATGTGATGGAGGTGCTAATTATCGTCACAATGGCAAACAAATTACAATATATAAATGTATCAAATTAACATGTTGTACACCTTAAATTTATAATACGATATGCCAAATATAGTCAATTTAAAAAAAAGAGACTGCAAATCTGTCTGGAAAAGAGGAAAGGGTATAGTAACAAGGAAAAATATTTCAACAATTTATATTTGAAAAAATAAATCCATCACTAGTATTTGCAGGCCTGATTCCCTGTGCAACCAAGCACCATCCACCGCAACCACCGCCCCCCAGCCCCACCCCACCCCACCCCCAACACACACACAGCTGCCTGTCTAGTCAACCACTTGGACACAGAGGTGGGCAAACGGCAGGGCAGGAAGAAAGATGCTGAGGAGAGGTTTAGGCAGACCTGGGAAGTGAGCTTAAGGCCATCTGGGGGCAATGGATTTCCAGGGTCGGGATGGGGCATGTGGTCTAGCAGGGGCCACACCCTGGAGAAGGTAGGGGGCGCCCTTCTAAAGTAAAGGGCTCAGGGACAGGCAACTCTAAGTAGTGTGTCCTCCCTCCTCACCCAGTGCCGCTGGTGAGTGCCACAGCCCAACACCGCCTGCACGCCTTCTGTCATGTCAGCCCTTGCAGCACATTCTCCCACATCTCTTTAGTCATCTGACATGTCTCCATTCAAATGATTAATGTAATTGATGGCAGGAAATATAATTCAATGATTAAAAAAAGAAAACCTATAAAACTGTTATCCCTGTAATTTTCATTTAGACAAGGGTTCTATTCCCATCAGCGAGGTATCTTTCCTACCACCCTCGCACTAGGCAGCATGTGTAAGAGATGCCAATCACTTGAGCTCTGTGAGTCTGTTTTCACCTCTAATACAGAAATAATCATTCTCGCCTGAGCAATCTCAAATGCCATGAAATACTGTGAGAGACGAATTTGTCTATTTGTCACTAGACAGCTATCAGTGATCAAGTTACTTATAAGCACAACAAAAATACTGAAAGTATGGTCTCAACAGCATCTTCTAGAACTATGATACATCCAATCTCAAACTTCAAAGTTTGATTTTAATGTTATTCAATTCTGCAAATTCACTGCCTTTTCCAAAGCACGTACCAACCGGTTAGACCAAATCCTTGGTCAACATGTCCTAGAACAGTGGTTTCCAAACCTGAAAGTCATTAGGAATTCAGATTCAACAAGTCATGGAGTGGATTCCAAGAAAGCAATGTATTTTTCAAAATGGTAATAAAACATATATCTATAACATAATTTTATCATTTTAATGACTTTTAGGTGTGTAGTTCAATGGCATTAAATATATTCACAGTGTTGTGCAAACAGCACCGTCATCCATCTGTAGAATTTTTTCATCCTCTCAAAAGGAAACTATACCAATTAAACACAAACTCTGCATTCTCCTGTCTCCGCAGCCCCTGGTGGCCACCATTCGGCTTTCTGTCTCTGAATTTGGCTCCCCTAGGGGCCTCATATAAATGCATCTTTACAGTATTTGTCTTTTTGTGACAGACTTAATTCACTTAACAGAATATCTTCAAGGTTCATCCATGTTGTTCAATGTATGTTTTAACATCTCCCCAGATGATTTTAATGCACAGCAAGGTTGACAGCTTTACCAATTATTTTCAGTTGGTATGTGAGAATTTAAAATAACCACTAAGAATCATAAACCTAGTAGAGCTTATTTTCTGAAGTGCAATCTTCTCCACCTATGTATCATCATTTTATTTGTTACTATGTTATCTTGTTGTGCCATGTTATTTTTTGTTGTGCTATGTTATTTTGTTGTGCTATGTTATTTTGTTATATTTTAAGGCTTTAGCTTCCATAGTCAGAAAATGAAAACAAAAGTTACCTAGCTCATCATGGAGCAGTTGTGAATATTAATAAGTATGAAGCACTTAGCAAAGAAGCTGCCGTCAGGCAAGCACTCACTTAAAGGGACTTATTGTTGGAACTTGTGTAATACTACACTTAACACAGAGTGCATCAAGTAGTAGGTACTCAAGAGCATGCAAATTGAAGGAATAAATGCAATGAAGCCAAATACGATGAAGTGGTGGTGGTTTTGAGCCAGGGTTGTGTACTTTGCACACTGTCCAAAGGCACCTGCATGGGGATAAGCAGAAGCTCAAATTCAGCCCACCCCCCTCTCTGCATGCCACCCGTTTTACCCTGGTAGGGGCTGCATCAGCCCAGAGGATGGGCTGCTTTTTTTTTTTTCAAAACAGATGCCTTCTTTCTGGCAACCCTAGTCTGTGCAAAAGATCTTCATTCGACTTGTTATTTTCCAGAAACCCTGGGAATATTTCCTTGAGGCTATTTACTCAAGAAAAATAAAAAAAAATTATTGACTTACAGAGTCTTCTTTAAAATCTTTTAGAAGAGCTTTTGAAAAAATCCACCAAAGGGCTGCTTTCAAAATCAGAACCAAGGTCACTCTGGTGCTTCTATCGCAACGATCCTGAGGAGGTGAGCAGCTAATGACATACTTTATTAAATTACCTCGGAAATGCTTAATAGCATCTAAACTTGTGGCTTATTTGGAAGATCACACTGTACCTTATCTTTACTCTGTACATCTTACAACAGCCTGTGCCTATGCAAAAATATAATCTGATGGGTTTTTATGGAATTCAACAGGTTATGTCTGATTACTAAAACTAAAAAAACAGTGTATAACCTTTTAAATGTTTAATGTTGTACTAACGATAATCAGCCTAACAGGTACCGCCCAGAGTTTCTACCCCATCTTTTGAGCCCTGGGAGGTGTGATTGCTTGCCCTCAGAGGCTATCCTTCCCTACAGCGGTGTTTCTCCACAAGGTGTCCCCGGCTCATGGACAGGATGCACCTTCATTGTGCAGGGGATTCCTATGCAGTGCAGAGCATTTAGCATCTCAGGTTCCTACCTCTGAAATATCATGCGACAAGCACACAACCTCTAGGGGTGATACTGCCCAAGATTCAGAATCATCACTCTCTAATTCTGCATTGCTCCCGGTTCACCAAGTGAGTTTGCTAGTGCTTCTGCCTCAAACCTCACAATCCTGGTAATCTGCTCCAATTTCCATTTCTCAGGGGCTGTATACCTATTACCGGGGAACTGAAACACTCAACAGACATCTGTTTGAAGTGCTTCTGGAACCTAGCTGCAACATATGGGCAACATAGACAGATGGAACGTAGGACTCTTCACCCTTGGTTTATGGCTGCTTCCAAAGCCACACTATTCAAAACATTGTTTCTAAAGTATGTCAATAGACATTCCTTACCAAAAGGATTCCATAGCCGAATAAGGAAATTCTGAACTATAGAAATTTAAAAATCTTCTTTACATATCAGAGTCTTTATTTTTTAAAAGATTAGAAAGTTAACTGGACAGGGAAATGAGATAGTATCTGCCAACTTATTCAACAAGGTAACTCCTTAATTCAAAATTATTAATTTCTTGAGCAACTGAATTTCCATGCTACATAGTTTGGAATCATTAGCTTATATTAAGGGGACGGAATTCACAAGTCCCTAGGCCTGACATACAATAGACTTTAGCATGGTCTCATGGTGAGTTGTTCCCTATTTTCATGATGAAATGCAGTCATAATCTTCTCTGAAAAGCCTAGATTGATCATCTTCCTCATCTCCCCCTTGTCTTTCTCCCCAGTCACGGTGGACTCCGCACAGACACATCCACAAGGGCAGAGGGTCTAGATGCCTCTCATCTGGGCTCCCGAGGTACCCTGTGTCTACCTCCATCGTAGCTTCTCGTGTTGTGCTAGTCAGTTTATTTATCTGCCTCACTCTAGAATCAGCAAACCACAGCCCCTGGCTCACCACCTATTGTTGTATGTCAAGTTTTAATGGAAGGCAGTCATGTTACCGGTTTAAGGATGGTCAATGGCTGCTTTCAGGATACAATAGCAGAGTAGTTGCAACAGAGTCTCTATGGCCCTCAAGCCTAGAATATTTACTACTTGGATCTGCAAGGGAAAGTTTGCCCACCCCTTCCCTAGTCTATCAGCATCTTGAGGTCAAGTACAGTGCCCGACTCCTTCAGCTTAACGTCCGGCCAATGGGAGATGCTCAAAGTTTACTGAATGAAAAAATGTTTTACACCTTTCAAAATTAATCCAAGGATATCTGACCTTGGAGTAACTGTTTTAATAAAATTGGAGGGATGGAACAGTCAAGCCAGGTCACATAGCCAAAGATCTTATTCAATGTTCAATTTTTTAATGTTGACTTGGAAATACAGAGTAAAAGAAAGTTAACTCTTAACAAATAAAAACCCTCATTTAGAAGTACATAAACCTAAGAACAGGATTCAAAGGTCACTGTGAATCTTTTACATATTACATATTAATATTAATTCTTGATATGAATTCTCATCCAATATCATTTTGAATTTTTCAAAGCCTCTATTTTTTCCCTTGGGAAATAATTTCTGGAGATAATTGTTTAATAAGTGCCTTTTTCTGGAATGCAAGCAAGATTGTCTTTTTATTTATTCTATATTACTCCTAAATCCACTCTTTACCAAGAGATTTTCCTTTTTGATTTTGTAGTAAAATTTTAGAAAACATAAGAATGCAGAGAAATAAATTTCCATCCTCAAAAAACTATAGCAATTTATTGGAACCTCTGACAAAGTAGTTTTGCTATTAAGGCTCAAAAGTCAATGAAAGAATAAAATTCATGACTTTTAAGAGTTTTGCCTTAATTATAAATCTTACCCAGAATTAGATGGTAGAACTGGGATTAAATTATATGATCCATGAATCCCTTTCAGCTGAAGATTTAGCACATCAATTATTAGTAATTATCATCATTCACATTTTAAGCAGCTTCATACATATCATGGTTAGGAGTGGTTATCAAGCACTTGTATGCCAAGTGCTTTTCTTACTTTAACAATAATAATAACCATCACTAATTGTTATTCACCATATACTGTGATTCAGGTATTCTGCTAACAGCTCTACGTACTTTATTTAATCCATGAACAACCAGGCTTCTACCAAAAAGGATTTAAATCCATTTACACAATGATGTATGTTCCTTCTATTATCATAAGTATTAATTTTCAGGCAAGCTTAGTAATAGCTTAGTCTTAAATTGATGCATGCTTCCTCAATTTATTATGTGACTAATTGAATAAGTATCACATAGGAGATTTTTGCAGTCAGGCAAGGGACTATATTATCTGACAAATTAGTTTATCCTATGATATATGTAAGCAATGATGGGTGGATATATTATCTCCTCAGATTTGCATTTTGATTTCTGACAAATGTCATATTCCAAAGGAGTGACTTGGATAAGACATGTAGGAGTTAGGGCAGATTAATAAGAACGGTGAGAATGGGTGTTGAGAGGATGGCTCTCTCTATCTGTCAGGTCCAAAGGAAATAAACTGACATAGCAGTAAGCATAGAAAGAGAATCAATTATTTGGGAGAAAAAATCAGGTCACTCTCACTTTACAATGGCAATTAAAATACCATTATATTATCTTTAAGCATTTAATAATTTTAGCTTGGCCTTCACATATTTTTGCAATCATTAAAATTTAAGTTTATTTTAACTACAGTCATAAATGTGAGAGACCTATAGGATGATATTAAATGTCAAATCAAGTTTAATGGTGTCTTTTTAAGATATGACCATATGTCTACATTTCCAACATTTTTTTAAATTAGCTATTATGTGCTAAGCACAGTATAATAGTAAGTCCCAGCCATGTTGCCTAGTAAAAATGCAACTTTGAACAAGTTAATTAACCTGAGTCTGTTTTCTCATCAGCGCAATGGAGATAACAGAATTCTATATAAACTAACTTACTTTACTGTTCAGTCACTCTTTCGGTGTTCTCATTATCTACATCATGCACACAAAAAGATGGGACCTGAGACTACTCACAGGTAACTTTACCTCCCTGGGTCTAAGGGACAGAATCTGGACTCAAACTCAACCAACCAGTGTCTGGGATCCATTTGCCAAAATCTCAGACTGCTTAGCTAGCACAACTTAGAAAGCTAAACAGAAGTTTGACAATATCACCCTGCCCCTCCCCCACCTTGTAAGTTTCCCTGCTCTGTCTAGGGTGAAGCCACCATGGGGAAAGCCAGTGGCCCTTTCAAAAAGTGAAGCTGCGAGAGAGGCGGAGCAAGATGGCAGAGGAGTAGGAGACCTGGATTTCGTCTCCTCTCAGGAATTCAGCTGGATAGGGATCAAACCATTCTGAACACCTACAAACTCAACAGGAGATCGAAGAAAAGAAGAGCAACAACTCTCTCATCAGAAAAGCGACCACTGTCTGGAAGGGACCCAACAAGCGGCAGATCTGGGGAGACTCACCTTCCTCCCCCGGGAGGAGCGGCGTGGGAATGCACCACAGGGATCTGCTGGGTTTGAAGACTCCACCCGGGGTCGGGTGCCAGAGATAGAAACGCAGGGTCACAGGCCGGGTGAGCACGGAGTGCCGCCGGAGACCGGGGAGACGGGAGTGACTGACGGCTTTTCTCTAGGGGCTCACTGAGGAGCGGGGC